>NC_091285.1:516968335-517268599 GCF_032444005.1 Ranitomeya imitator
AATTTTCATAGTAATGAAAATACAGAAAAATCTTTAAATGAGACGGTGTGTCGAAACTTTTGGTCTGTACTGTATATCTCCACGTTTTAATGGCTTCATGTACCTGACATAATTTTTCCATTAAAGCTATATTCTACAGTCATCAACATCTTCGTGACGGAAGGTTTGAACAACACTTCACGACCACTTTGCTGTTCCTCATTAGATAACAATGTGCTTCAAACTCTACAGAGATGTTTTTGATATTTACTGTCTGTATCTAAAATTCACTTTCTAGTCAGTGTGAAGATATTGAGATTGACATCAAGGAACACGGGAAAAATAATTTGCTATACCTGCATAGAGGATTTCCAAAATGCACTTTCAATTCACCATTGAAGCTTGGTAATATTCTTCTTAGTTTGCTGACAGGGAAAACATCTTCTGTAGTTGCTTTTAATCCTCCACAAAGTGTCAATGCCGGAATGGAAATGGCTTCTCGCGATTGTGAAATTTCAGTTGACAAAAGAAACCCATCTCGGTTCTTGGGATTTACAGAAGACTACAAGAGCTGATTCTGCTAGAAATGTGAGATTGACTTGGAAAGCTAGCTGTCAGAAGAAGTGGCAAATCAGGAAAAACAATCTATGTTACTTTATCTCCAGATTACAATGGATTTATACTTGAATTTTCACCAGCTCTATTCTCACCGCCTCAAGACATCCATTGATTTTTAGCACTCAGGCCTTTTGTTCCTAAAAAAACAACATCATGACAGAGGGTATCCATGTCTCATGGTAGCTTCAGATGATAATCAGTTTTTAACCCTTCCCCGCACACAATCCCCAAAACACTTGTTACAGTGACCATCCCCAAATAAAACACTACAACATAAATTGGATTAAATGGCCCCAGCAGCCTTTTATTAACATTTAATAAAACAGTTTAACAATAAATTCCCAAGAGGGATGGTCCTCAAAGCCCCCAAAACACATATGCCAAAAATATCTCAAAACCCACAATGGCCCCACGTTAAGTCTTACCCCCAGCCGCCATACACCTGCTCGGGGGCAGATAACAACCAATCTGGCCGAACCACTGACCCATTCACGGGTCCCTTGATTAATCCTTCCATAAAATTGTACAGACCCCGTCCATCCAAATTCACCCAGGGGAGTCCAGAGCCTCATGAGATCTCCCATCACCAATCCACCGTTTTCATTTCCACCAACTTCGAGGACCTTCCCCCGACGCCCTGCTGCCATGACATATTGACAAAATAAACAAATTCAATGGTCAACCAAATTAAAAATTAGCCCTAATAGTAACGACTCCATCTAAGCATGAATACAACTTCAATCACAGTAAAGAGAGGGTGGGTGGGAGCTTTGTAACCTAGCCGGTGGGTACCTAAAATGGTTGTATCACTAATATGGCTTCCCCTTTTTATATTGTCCCCTTAATCCCGCCACTGCTCCCTCCTCCCCTCGTAACCTCATCACTCTAACATATCTCATGTGCCATTAACCCCTTAATCTCTTTCCAACCCTGTCCGCTAATATATTGCCATGTCTCTTTGTCATGTCGGCCTCCCCTAAAAGGCCATGGGCCCAGTACAGCCTCTCTTGACAGAGGGTATCCGTGACTCATGGTAGCTTCAGATGATACTTAGGTTTTAAGCCTTCCCAGCGCACAACGCTCAAAATACTTGAACAGTGACCATCCCAAATAAAACACTACAATGTAAATTGGATTAAATGGCCACAGCAGCCTTTTATTAACATTTAATAAAACAGTTTAACAATAAAGTCCTGAAAGGGATGGTCCTCGAAGCCCCAAAAACACATATGCCACAAATATATCAAAACCCACCAAGGCCCCACGTTAAGTCATACACCAGCTCGGGGGCAGATAACAACCAACTTGGCCGAACCACTGTCCCATTCATGGGTCCCTTGATTAATCCTTCCATAGGATTGTACAGACCCCGTCCATCCGAATTCACCCAGGTGAGTCCAGGACCTGGCAAGATCCTCTCACCAATCCACCTTTTTAATTTCCACCTACTTTGAGGACCTTCCCCCTCACGCCACCAATATAAATGTTCTGACCCCTCAAGCATTTATGTCCCTCCATACTTTTAAAGCTGTCTCAATGCCCTCTTGTATGGCCAGGCACCAAATATCCATGCCTGCCGTGTTTAAATGAATGCCTTCCTCTCTCCAAAAACATCCCTCACCTGATCCACATGATGTACGACCCCTGCCCCATTCCTCCCCATAAAACAAGAAACATCCTTATTTACTTTAATTCTTGCTTTATTAACCTCTATCACTGATCTCGCTCCTCGCCAGACCTTCCGAGGAACAATATCACACCAAATCACCACAAATTTCGGAAACATCGCCCATAGCCTCAACATATCAAACTTCATATCTTTTATTAACTCTCTTCAGGGCCTCTTACCTAGATCATTCCCCCTAATTCCCCCTAAATGTATAACAACTATATCAGGAACCCGATCCAATCAAACAAAACAATGAAATTCAGGTAGGAATTGTCCCCAAACCATCCCTCTTTTACCAATCCACCGCAGGGTTGTCTATTCCCGAGGAAAACCCAATTGTCGCCCAGCCAGGCGCCCTGCTGCCCTCAACGTCACCCAGAAGACGAACGAGTGTCCCATTATCCAAATTAACCATTGATGATGCTCTGCAATAGAAAAAGAAAAACAAAACCCTATTTAAGATCGAAAAATTGGAAAAAAAAAACAGAAACGCTAAATTTCAAACCATATTTGGGCGAACATATGACTGAAATCTCTCTGATTCCCAATGCCCAATCCTCTTCACAGCCTCCTCGCTCAAGCCCATTCTAGCAACTTCTGTTGCTACCCCAATCCTGAACAAATGACCACTATAATCTGCAGCTGGAATGCCCCCAGACTCCAAACAGCACCTGAATACAGCAATAAAGGCACAGATAATTGGCCTCGGGGAGACCAAAACATCCAACGCCGCGGAGACACCATCACGTGTTTTTTATGGGAAATATGCAGATGCATGTAAAGAAGCTGCGGAGACACCATCACGTGTTTCTCGACGCAAGCAGTGAATAGCCAGGCCTTTCCCCGGGAAGGAACAACCACAGGAAGGGCAGCATCCTATGAAGGAAAGCCACCCATGCCAAGCATGGTATCCATCCACAGACAGCTGTTTCGGGGTTTTTGCCCCTCATCAGTGTGGAGTAGGAACCTGGCTATTAGGAGCAGTGCCTAGTAAAAAGGCTATAAAGGCACAGATGATTGGCCTCGGGGAGACCAAAACATCCAACACCGCGGAGACACCATCACGTGTTTCTCAACGCAGTGATTCCAGAACACTGCCCCCATCCCTTATGGGAAATATGCAGATGCATGTAAAGAAGCTGCAGAGACACCATCACGTGTTTCTCGACGCAAGCAGTGAATAGCCAGGCCTTTCCCCGGGAAGGAACAACCACGGGAAGGGCAGCATCCTATGAAGGAAAGCCACCTATGCCAAGCATGGTATCCATCCACAGACAGCTGTTTCGGGGTTTTTGCCCCTCATCAGTGTGGAGTAGGAATCTGGCTATTAGGAGCAGTGCCTAGTAAAAAGGCTATAAAGGCACAGATGATTGGCCTCGGGGAGACCAAAACATCCAACACCGCGGAGACACCATCACGTGTTTCTCAACGCAGTGATTCCAGAACACTGCCCCCATCCCTTATGGGAAATATGCAGATGCATGTAAAGAAGCTGCGGAGACACCATCACGTGTTTCTCGACGCAAGCAGTGAATAGCCAGGCCTTTCCCCGGGAAGGAACAACCACGGGAATACAGCAATAAACTGGAGTCGAGACAGAAAAGAGCCATCCTCATGTACCAGTAAGGGTTTCTTTAATACCCCACCACACTTCATGAAGTTACTCACGCAAACTACCGGACACAAAGGAGAACTACAAATCCCAAACAACACCACTCTACAACCCTTACCATTCACATCTGTTTTAGAGGAGCGAAGGAACACCACAACCCTATTGACATAAATGTCCACATCTTCCCTCAACAGGCCTCCTCTTTTAGACCTTGACGGACTAATTAGCTCCCATAAACAAAAAGCCCCGAAGAACACCAAAGCAAAAGCTGTGCTAAGCAAATCCATTTCCCATGCGGAAGAGCATATACTTGATAATTGCCTACCAATCACCAATAATACTTCGTATAAAACTGGCCTCCTACTATCCTCTGACTTCCACCCCTCCTCAAGCCGCTAACCACTTGCTGCACTAAAAATGAATTGGTTTCGTCTCTAACACCTCTAACATTAAAACCAAATGATAAACCCGCTAAAAACTTATTCAGCTTTGTCACAGACCAACCTGATTCCCAGTCATGACCCACTAACAACAATAATTTACTCTCATCTTCCATATCCTCACTTAAGGATGAGCTCCAAATCTCTCACATGCTCCAAGCTTGACCATACTGCTTCCAACAACTGTCGGACAGTGACCTAGAAAACAGTTCCCTTACGGCCCGGAGGGCAGTTTCCATAACTCTGCTGGACACTCCATGCCCCACGAATCCGACTCGATAGGCCAATCCCACTGTGAATGATAAAGAGTATCAGCAACAGGATTAAACGTACCAACCCCAACATCCACCACAATCCATAAATTAAATTCTAAACACCAAAACACCAAGTGCTGCAGTATTTTTACAACTGTCGGCATCGCAGCGGATAACGTATTTATGGCCAAAACCGCACCTGTATGCTCGCAAAGGAAAGCAATCTTCCTGTTCTGTACCATTTCCCCCCACTGCGACATCACTACGGCTCTGGGAAACAACTGAAGTAAAATGCAGTTTTCCAAAAAAACCAAAAAGTAAAGTAAGTAAAGTAAAGGAGAGTAAAGACCAAAACCGCGCTTTTCATCCACACTGATGAAAAAACCTAGAAAAAAAGCATCCACGACTGGCCGAATCCAAATGAAACGGCCGTTATACTCTTCCAGAAAAAGTGCCCACGCCTTCAAATCTTCCCACATCTCTGATGAAATGCATAGGGGATTTTACCCCCACCATTGCCAAAGATAATCAACAAAGAGCACACCCCATCGGCAAGATCCTGCAAGCAAAATTCAGCTTGCCTAACAAAGACTCTCTCACTCAGAGTCAATTTACGTGAACTCGCCGCTTTTCCCACCTCTTCCTTCAAAGTCGTCACCTTTTCTTCAAGCAATCTACATCTCCATCGCCAACGTGTCAATCTCAATTCTTAAAAAAATCAACGAAACAACCGGCAAAAAATGTTTTATCAGCCGCTAATGGAATCCCAAACCTTTTCGCCATTCTCTCCACTGTATGCAGTAAAATTGAACAATCAGCTGCCTGAGCCGGACCAATAAACAAGAAGTCATTAAGATAATGAATACAGGAATTCAAACCAGATACGTCCTTAACTACCCACTCCAAAAATGTACTAAAGGTATTCAAAATAAGCACACAATAGAAAACAACTCATATGGAGACAACGATCTACAAAGAAACCCCCATCGCAAAAACAAGCCAAAAAATCCATGCTCTCCAGATACACTGGCAACAAAAGAAATGCAGCTTCAATGTCAGTTTTTGCTAGCAATGCCCCTTTTCCGCATAACCTAACCCAATCCATGGCTGCATCAAATGACGTATATAAGACCGAACACAACTGGGGGTCGATCCCATCGTTTACTGACGACCCTTTTGGAAACGATAAGTGATGGATAAGTCTGAACTTATTGGGCTCTTTTTTCGGAACTACACCAAGTGGTGATACCCTCAAATTACTGAGGGGAGCCACTGCAAACGGACCAGTCATCCTACCCAGGGTCTTCCCTTTTCTCAATTGTATCTCCTGCCTTCAGCCTACCCCCTCTAAAACATTTTGCGGCTCAGTGTGTACCCCCACAAACTGAACATTCATGTTTGAATTTATATTTTCCCCCAAACCTAGTTTCCCTCATTGAATGCAAAACACAGTCCTGTTTGCATAGCCATTGAGTGTTCTGACTGTCCTGAACCTCCAGTGACCCCTTGAAAAGGCTGACTACCCTGACCAACCCTAGAAGGAACCATCACCCTCATCCACAAAGCTATATCCCTGTGGTCCACCTAATACTTCGTTGAACCGCCTTCCGCTGGTGAAACTGTTCATCATATCTCAACCAACCCTGACCCCCATAAACCCGATAAGCCTCGCTTATGGTGTCCATATAACAAAAAAGACCTGAACCATTTTCAGGGGCTTTCTCCCCAATTACGCTAGCCAGAATGGCGAACGCTTGCAACCAATTGAATAAAGTTCTAGGGATTAAACGGTATCTCCTCCTCTACTCAGCCTCCTTCTTAGAATCCTCCCTCCTAACCCTATCAAGATTAAAATGCTCTAATGGCAACAAAGAAAATATTTCTATATAGTTCCCTTTCCATATTTTTTCTCTCACCTCTTGCTTCAAATGAGCCCCCAATGGTCCCTCAAAACATACATAAACCTCCTCCTTTGCTGTGTCATGTAAACGTACCGCATCTTCTTTCTCTTTTTCGTCACCCGTCCCCACATTCTGGCTAGTACTAGCCGAGTCATCCACAATCATAGTAGCCCCGGATGCCCTCCCCCCGCCTGCTAAGGAGGGAGTACTACAAGTATTAATAACTAAATTACTAGCACTTCCCCCGGTTCCAACTGGGTCCCCGACACCCATAAACAAACTCAAGTCCCCCAACCACATGGCTGATGGAGACACCCCCCCCCCCCTTGAACACCATCAGACCCCAACAGCATGGCTAAATCCCTAAGACCATTTAATGTTAAACCCATGCCCCCGCTCACTCCCCCAGAAAACGCCTACCACCACTACCCTCAAAAGAAGCTAAGCAGGGATTAAAAGGAAGAACATACTCGCTCTCATCTGGCTGCCTGGGTGCTGTGAACCCACCAGCCGTAGATCCTGACTCCTCGTAAAGTTGTCTTCCTCCAATCCTGGATCAATTGCTGTTTCCATGGCTCCAGGGTCTCCCTGTATGCCAGGCTGCCAAATCCCTTCAGCTAATGCTGTGGCTGCCTGACTAGGGACCGATGAAGCCGCTGCTGTGCTGGCTGTGACTTGAGTCACACTGTGCTCTCCATGGGATGATCCCCTGGCTCCTGTGCCAAGTGCGCCGAATTGCCGACTGAGGCAGCCAATTACTGCATGCATTCCACAGAGGACACATGTGCTGACCCCCCCTTGGGCCCAAGCTCCACTGCTTTATCCCATCCAGCGCTGCCGACAGCAATGCGCTGCTACCTGAACCTTCCAGGTGCAGCCCGCTGTTCTCCCTACCCTGAGGGGCTGCCCGATAAGGCCTCCGCCTCCATGATTCCTGCTCAACTCTCCACAGAGCGGGCCCTGCTTCTGCACAGGCGCCCGCCGGCCTAGGTCCCGACATCCTCTGCTGTGTACTCACGGACACGAGGGAGGCCGACTCCTCCCCTTGCTTCAGGCCCCACCGCCTTGTTGGATTCCTCCCGGACCTTTGATGAGGCACCACCAGCCTGCGGCCTGCATTATTAACCAGAGGGTACCCGGAGGGGCTCCTTATTTGGTGCCGGTTCGGGTGGTGGCATCTGGACTCGGGTGTGCCAGAGGCCTGGATTTCCGTGGCCATCTTCCATCTGATGGAGCCTGGGAAGCTCCAGCAGCTGACCCCTGCAGAAGGCTACTGATGGATGCCTGCAGCCATTCTGTGCCTTGAGTGCCCGCCGCATCCCTCAAGCGTTGGAGCAAGGCCTCCACCTCCATCTCCACGCCAGGTACCGTTGAGCTTTGTAACCTAACCAGTGGGTACCTAAAATGGTTGCCCCACTAATATGGCTTCCCCTTTTTATATTGTCCCTTTTATCCCTCCTCTGCCCCGACCTCTCCGTGACCTCATCACAAACATATCTCATGTGCCATTAACCCCTTAATCTCTTTCCAACCCTGTCCGCTCCTATATTCCCATGTCTCCTTGTCATGTTGGCCTATCCTAAAGGGCTGAGGGCCCAGTACGGCCTATCTGCCTTACTTATACACTGTCGATTTAGTCCTGGCTGTCCGCTGCTGCACCTGTCTGTCTTTGTTGACAAATATTTAGCACACATATTATTGTTGGGAAACAATCCAAGCAAATTTGCCATGTCCCAGACCAGGTGGCATTTATATGACCCCCCAAAAAATAGACAATTCCGAGGGTTGCTCTTAACTTGAGGCGGAACTAAAACATCCCTACATTACACAAGTGTTGGTAACTTTGTTGACTAAGCAGCAGAGACACTGCAACTAAGGGTACCGTCACACTATATGATTTACCTACGATCACGACCAGCGATACGACCTGGCCGTGATCGTAGGTAAATCGTAGTGTGGTCGCTGGGAAGCTGTCACACAGACAGCTCTCCAGCGACCAACGATGCCGAAGTCCCCGGGTAACCAGGGTAAACATCGGGTTACTAAGCGCAGGACCGCGCTTAGTAACCCAATGTTTACCCTGGTTACCAGCGTAAAAAAAAAACAAACAGTACATACTTACATTCCGGTGTCTGTCCCTTGCCGTCTGCTTCCCGCACTCACTGACTGCCGGCCGTAAAGTGAAAGCACAGCACAGCAGTGACCGTGCGCTTAGTAACCCGATGTTTACCCTGGTTACAAGCGAACGCATCGCTAGATCGCATCGCTAGATCGGTGTCACACACACCGATCTAGCGATGACAGCGGGAGATCCAGCGACGAAAGAAAGTTCCAAACGATCTGCTACGACGTACGATTCTCAGCAGGATCCCTGATCGCTGCTGCGTGTCAGACACAGCGATATCGTAACGATATCGCTGGAACGTCACGAATCGTACCGTCGTAGCGATCGAAATGGCACTGTGTGACGGTACCCTAAAGCAAATGACCATTGCAGCCAATTATTGGACTCATATAAACCCAAAAGAAAGCATCCAAAAAAGCAATGTGACAACATATAATTTTTATTTAATAAAACATAACACTACATGATTGTACAACAATATAATTAAAAAGCATGTACAACATGCTAGATACGAAAAATTAAAACAAACAGTTTATTAATGAAAAAATATGTATATAGTATTTATGTAAAATAATATAATATAGAAGGAGTGGGTTTGTGAGCTGGTCAGGAGTAGAAATAATTGATTAGCACCTAGCATGTATAATGCGACAAATTCATATTCATAAAGAGCATAGTACAAAAGTGAACCAGCTAATCAACAGTACCCTAGACTGATGCAACCATATATATGTAATGCTAATTAGCTGTAAAGTGCATAGTGCAAAAAATAGTTAAATAAAATGCAAAACAAGAAGTTTGTTATGGTTACAGGGCACTATATGGCAATGGTAAATCCTGTGCATTTGGTCAAAGCCATGTTCAATATAAGATATAAATGAAGCAATTAATAGCCCAGAATATTATAAGGCAATGTGTCAAGATATACAAAGCAATAGAAAAATCATGAATATAAATAAGTGGCACATGATAATACTGACCAGGAAACACAGCCCACTCCCTCACTACACTCCAACGCGCGTTTCGCTTCCGCTTCGTCAGGGAGTGAGGGAGACAGAGTGGACGGGCGATATATAGCAGTGGCACAGCTGTAAATAATAATTATTAAGGGAGACGCCATGATTACAGGGCGCCGCACTCACCCATGCAGCAGCGGCGCCGCCATTACCCGGGAGTCTAAAAATAAAAGCAATAGGACAAATGATGGCCAGGTACGTCTCATCACCAATTACCACTCGAGGTGGTGGGAGATGTCGAGTATAATTAACAAACACTGGCCTATCTTGCTACGGGATCCGTCATTATCAAGAATCCTCACCAAACAGCCGTCTATTGTGGCCAAACGTGGAAAAACTTTACAGGACTTTTTAGTCCACAGCCATTATGTACCACCTACATCACATTAGTTTGGGGAATCTAGGGGCCCGAAATGGGGTTCTGTTAGCTGTGGCTCATGTAAAGCCTGTAAACACATAGTTCGAACCAATGTGTTTCATGATTCAACTCAAAAACGAGAATTTAAAATCTTGCATTACATTAATTGCAGGACCTCTATGGTGATTTATATGGCTACTTGTCCCTGCAATTTAACATATGTAGGGATGACGACACGTGAATTACGTGTTCGTATTTTAGAACACGTCAGAGATATCAAAGCTGCAGAGAGAATTAATCTGGATGATAGGGATACTATATTGAAACTCAAACCATTGGCTAGACATTTTCGACAGTTCCACAACAATCAATCTCATCTCCTGCGGGTTAGAGGCATTGATCGCCTATACCCTGGTAATCGGAGGGGTGATATAAGCACCAAGCTAGCACAGAAAGAATGCAGGTGGATAACGCTTCTCAATAGTATGACTCCAAATGGCTTGAACGAACAATGGGGTTTTGGGAGTTTCCTTTGAGCCTCAATTTGAGTAATTATTTGTCCTGCACTAAACTATATGTTGTATATATTGGTCATTCACCATACCCTTTTTGGGATTACAGCCTTGATTGATGCCTGTCCATCTTCTGCATTTTTTTTTATATGCTTATTTTCTTTATCTATTATTAATAAAAATTATTCATCTCTAATTGGGTTCATATATGTGCGTGTGGGGTTTTCTTAGTTATGTTATGCATATCTATGTATGCAAATTTCTTAACTAACTATTGCTTTTCTATAGGTGGGCCATACTATATTGATGATAGATATATGTATATTTTACACATATATTTTTTTCTTTATATATATATATATTTTTTTTTATTATACTTTTTTTCTTTATAATCCAGTTCTTTTTATTTTCATTTATTTTTAACATTTCTTTTTTCTTCCTATTCTCTTTGTTATTAGTTTATTTATTATTTATTTAGTTTCCCCCCTTTTTTCATTTTTTCACATATTCATGTCTGGATTTTCTTTCAAAATAGCTTCAATATGCCACTTTCATTACATATATTTTTTTCTGATCAGACCTTTATCATTTTAGTTTTTTTCTTTCCACAACATTTCCTCCAGGTTTATTAATATATCTTTGGTTTTTTTGTTTTTTTCTCATTATTGGTTTGGTTCCCCCAACATCTATTTAGTATCTGGCGAATTTGCCCTTCTCAATCATGGCTGCGGAGGCGCTGTGCGCCGCTCTGCGCATGCGCCGGCTGTGCTGCGTTCCCTGGTGTTGCTGGGTGCGCCGCCGACTGTGACTTACGTCGCACTCGGTGACGCACTTCCGACTCCCGGGTAATGGCGGCGCCGCTGCTGCATGGGTGAGTGCGGCGCCCTGTAATCATGGCGTCTCCCTTAATAATTATTATTTACAGCTGTGCCACAGCTGTATATCGCCCGTCCACTCTGTCTCCCTCACTCCCTGACGAAGCGGAAGCGAAACGCGCGTTGGAGTGTAGTGAGGGAGTGGGCTGTGTTTCCTGGTCAGTATTATCATGTGCCACTTATTTATATTCATGATTTTTCTATTGCTTTGTATATCTTGACACATTGCCTTATAATATTCTGGGCTATTAATTGCTTCATTTATATCTTATATTGAACATGGCTTTGACCAAATGCAAAGGATTTACCATTGCCATATAGTGCCCTGTAACCATAACAAACTTCTTGTTTTGCATTTTATTTAACTATTTTTTGCACTATGCACTTTACAGCTAATTAGCATTACATATATATGGTTGCATCAGTCTAGGGTACTGTTGATTAGCTGGTTCACTTTTGTACTATGCTCTTTATGAATATGAATTTGTCGCATTATACATGCTAGGTGCTAATCAATTATTTCTACTCCTGACCAGCTCACAAACCCACTCCTTCTATATTATATTATTTTACATAAATACTATATACATATTTTTTCATTAATAAACTGTTTGTTTTAATTTTTCGTATCTAGCATGTTGTACATGCTTTTTAATTATATTGTTGTACAATCATGTAGTGTTATGTTTTATTAAATAAAAATTATATGTTGTCACATTGCTTTTTTGGATGCTTTCTTTTGGGTTTATATGCTTGTGTTTAGTATCCTTTTCTTTATTTTGAAATATTATTGGTATTTCTTTTCTATGTAGGTTTATTTGCTTTATATTTTGGAAAAGACCAAATCATTATGGACTATAAAAATTGTGATTCGAATTGGTTGTCTCAACTCTCCACCATTTTTAAAGAAACTGGACGGAGTGCTACAGATGATATTTCTGATAATGTGCAGATGGATAAATCAAGGCTGAAGGACATGCTTTATAAACGCACTAAAGCATGGTGGAACAAAAGCTCTTTGGAACAGTACCTACAGCGGAATCTGGTTCCTCGCGGATTACGCATCCAGGTATTTCCGTCGTTTCCTTTGGATGATATTACTCTACTGAATAGATGGGAGGAAGCATGCTTTAGGTGCTCTCGCTCCTTTATGGAGATTTTGATAGAAGTGGATAAAAAGAATTTAGAGGCATTGGAGAGTGATATTAAATCACTGCAAGATAGACTGCACCATAGCCTTATTGGTGATCAGCTAACTAAATTTGAGGAAGAACTTAATCTCTCATTTGCAAAGTGGGAAAAGGACATTCAGCAGCTCAAGCTGACAAAATTTCAGCGGGATCTTAATGATTTTCAAACTAAAAGAATTTACAAGTGGCAGAATACACCACCACTCAAAAAATCCGTATCTTCAAGCTCTGTTGCCAGCAGTGGTACGGCCAGTTCGGTCTCGGTTGAGGACTCTGCTGATGTACGTAGCCGGTATAATACGAGTTTTAACACATCCCAACGAAGATTTGGTGAAAATATAAGACATGAGACAAATAAGGATGGCGCACTCAAGGTAATCAACCTTTCTGATATTTTATTGACAGCTGAACAGATCTCTGTTCTTGAATTGGGTTTTGGTTTCTGCCCGACAGCAAGGTCTGACCAGTTTACAATAATCAAGGATATCTTTTTATTTGCCCGGAAGTTGTTGTTAAAGAAGTTTCACACTGACAAAAATGTTCCTAACATTTTTTCAACAGAAGAAGAATTGGCGGCGATACAATCGTTAGAGGATCTACTCAATGAATAGATGGAAACATCAGGTATATTTCCAGATTATATAAAAAAGAAATCTAAATCATTTCCGTCCATTTCTCTTAATTCATCTATAGAAGTATTTGTTAGGATGGTTTGTCATGAAATTCAACAATTGCCTTCTTTTAGACCAATAGACAACCTGAGAGTGGAACAAAGGATTGCATTACAGGAGCTATGCAATATGAAGGAGGTTGTCTTTAAGCCCTCTGATAAGGGCGGAAATGTTGTTATTTGGCCAGACATACAATATGAGAGGGAAGCATTTAGGCAACTAAACGATCCGGCCTGCTACGAACGACTGGATTGTGATCCAACTCTGACTTTTCAGAGTAAGTTGTTTGAGATCCTGGATACAGCTTTGGACAATGGTGTAATATCTAAAAGTATCTGGGAAGGATTAAGGGTCTTATCACCATCTGTACCTACTCTATACTTACTTCCCAAAGTGCATAAGAGTATGATTGATCCTCCAGGTCGCCTCATTATTTCCGGCAATGGTAGCCTTGTTGAACCCGTCTCTAAGTTCCTCGATTATTATCTTAAACCTCTTGTAGCAGAATTACCCTCATACATCAGGGATACTACCGAGGCGCTGCAGAGGTTGGATGGTATACATGTGAGTAGAGACATGTATATAGTCACTTGCGATGTAGAATCGCTTTATACTGCAATTTCACATGATGAAGGTATTCGTGCAGTTAAGCGATATCTGTCGAACCGTACTTTGGATGCCCAATTAGTCCAATTTTTGATGGAATTATTAGAATTTTATACCATAATTATTTTGTATTTAAGGACCGTTTTTTTAGGCAGAAAAGGGGCGTGGCTATGGGGGCGGCTTTCGCCCCCTCGTACGCCAATTTGTTTATGGGCTCATGGGAGCATGATTTCATCCAAAGTAGTGATTCTTCAGGACTAGTGTTGTCATATATGAGATTTATTGATGACATCTTGTTCATTTGGCAGGGCTCTCACAGCAATTTGGTGGATTACCTGGACTATCTTAACAACAATGACAGGAATATCAGACTGACCCATACCATTCGGCAGGACTCTATCGACTTCTTGGATTTAAAAATTTCTTTTGATGAACTAGGCAATCTACACACAGACGTGTTCCGGAAGACTACCAGCACCAACGCTTTACTCCATGCAAAATCTGCCCATCCGTCTCATGTCATTAGAGCCATACCTACCGGACAATTCTTACGGATGCGTCGGATTTGTGATCAAGACGATGTCTTTGAGAAACAAGCGCAGGACCTTTCATCTAGATTTTTACAACGTGGCTATCAGAGGGATAACATCCATAGAGCTTATTCACGCGCTAAAAGTACAAATCGTTCATCGCTTTTGACTTCTAAAAATAAAAGCAATAGGACAAATGATGGCCAGGTACGTCTCATCACCAATTACCACTTGAGGTGGTGGGAGATGTCGAGTATAATTAACAAACACTGGCCTATCTTGCTACGGGATCCGTCATTATCAAGAATCCTCACCAAACAGCCGTCTATTGTGGCCAAACGTGGAAAAACTTTACAGGACTTTTTAGTCCACAGCCATTATGTACCACCTACATCACATTACTTTGGGGAATCTAGGGGCCCGAAATGGGGTTCTGTTAGCTGTGGCTCATGTAAAGCCTGTAAACACATAGTTCGAACCAATGTGTTTCATGATTCAACTCAAAAACGAGAATTTAAAATCTTGCATTACATTAATTGCAGGACCTCTATGGTGATTTATATGGCTACTTGTCCCTGCAATTTAACATATGTAGGGATGACGACACGTGAATTACGTGTTCGTATTTTAGAACACGTCAGAGATATCAAAGCTGCAGAGAGAATTAATCTGGATGATAGGGATACTATATTGAAACTCAAACCATTGGCTAGACATTTTCGACAGTTCCACAACAATCAATCTCATCTCCTGCGGGTTAGAGGCATTGATCGCCTATACCCTGGTAATCGGAGGGGTGATATAAGCACCAAGCTAGCACAGAAAGAATGCAGGTGGATAACGCTTCTCAATAGTATGACTCCAAATGGCTTGAACGAACAATGGGGTTTTGGGAGTTTCCTTTGAGCCTCAATTTGAGTAATTATTTGTCCTGCACTAAACTATATGTTGTATATATTGGTCATTCACCATACCCTTTTTGGGATTACAGCCTTGATTGATGCCTGTCCATCTTCTGCATTTTTTTTTTTTTATATGCTTATTTTCTTTATCTATTATTAATAAAAATTATTCATCTCTAATTGGGTTCATATATGTGCGTGTGGGGTTTTCTTAGTTATGTTATGCATATCTATGTATGCAAATTTCTTAACTAACTATTGCTTTTCTATAGGTGGGCCATACTATATTGATGATAGATATATGTATATTTTACACATATATTTTTTTCTTTATATATATATTTTTTTATTTTTATTATACTTTTTTTCTTTATAATCCAGTTCTTTTTATTTTCATTTATTTTTAACATTTCTTTTTTCTTCCTATTCTCTTTGTTATTAGTTTATTTATTATTTATTTAGTTTCCCCCCTTTTTTCATTTTTTCACATATTCATGTCTGGATTTTCTTTCAAAATAGCTTCAATATGCCACTTTCATTACATATATTTTTTTCTGATCAGACCTTTATCATTTTAGTTTTTTTCTTTCCACAACATTTCCTCCAGGTTTATTAATATATCTTTGGTTTTTTTGTTTTTGTCTGATTATTGGTTTGGTTCCCCCAACATCTATTTAGTATCTGGCGAATTTGCCCTTCTCAATCATGGCTGCGGAGGCGCTGTGCGCCGCTCTGCACATGCGCCGGCTGTGCTGCGTTCCCTGGTGTTGCTGGGTGCGCCGCCGACTGTGACTTACGTCGCACTCGGTGACGCACTTCCGACTCCCGGGTAATGGCGGCGCCGCTGCTGCATGGGTGAGTGCGGCGCCCTGTAATCATGGCGTCTCCCTTAATAATTATTATTTACAACTGTGCCACTGCTATATATCGCCCGTCCACTCTGTCTCCCTCACTCCCTGACGAAGCGGAAGCGAAACGCGCGTTGGAGTGTAGTGAGGGAGTGGGCTGTGTTTCCTGGTCAGTATTATCATGTGCCACTTATTTATATTCATGATTTTTCTATTGCTTTGTATATCTTGACACATTGCCTTATAATATTCTGGGCTATTAATTGCTTCATTTATATCTTATATTGAACATGGCTTTGACCAAATGCAAAGGATTTACCATTGCCATATAGTGCCCTGTAACCATAACAAACTTCTTGTTTTGCATTTTATTTAACTATTTTTTGCACTATGCACTTTACAGCTAATTAGCATTACATATATATGGTTGCATCAGTCTAGGGTACTGTTGATTAGCTGGTTCACTTTTGTACTATGCTCTTTATGAATATGAATTTGTCGCATTATACATGCTAGGTGCTAATCAATTATTTCTACTCCTGACCAGCTCACAAACCCACTGTTAGGGGTCGAGTTCCCGCTTCTGCACAGGGGGAATCTCGAGCCACTTCCGCTGCGGTCTCCCATTCTTGTCCAGCCGCAGTGGAGCCTGCTCAGCAAGGACGTCGGTCCCAGCGTCTTGCTCATTCTCACTCTGTTCTGAGAGTTAGTGCTGCTTCTCCAGTCTCTGCCTTTA
Organism: Ranitomeya imitator; assembly: GCF_032444005.1. Lineage (NCBI taxonomy): Eukaryota > Metazoa > Chordata > Amphibia > Anura > Dendrobatidae > Ranitomeya > Ranitomeya imitator. The sequence continues at coordinate 516,985,178 of NC_091285.1, forward strand.
AAGTCAGTGCTGGTCAGCAGCGAGCGGACTTCTCTGGGACTAAGTCCTTGTCTGCATGTACTGAGCATGCCCAGCGTAAGGTCTCCCGTTGGAGATCGAGGGTCATGTGCTCAGGCTCTGCAGCACATTCCATTGGTCCTCTTGGCAGGTCCTAGAAGGGCAAAAGTGCTGTGGCCACTTCCTGTGCTGCTGTTATATAAACTGCGCATGACCGCACGGCCATGCGCTAGTATTGTTTTACAATTGCTTATGTGTGTATGTTGTGAGTGCAAGTCGTCCTTGGAAACCCCTACCCTATTGAATGTCTGTTCGCGGAAGGTGTATGGCTGCTACCTAGCGCCCGACTTAGCCTACAGCACTAACACACATCACAGCGTCCTGTAGCTGTGCCTGCCAGTACGGCGCCGTGCGCCTGCCTTGCGCTTTCCATACCCGAGTCTCGGTGGTTAGTGGCGTCCGTTAGTGCGGCATCGCTCGCACTCTTGTGCACAGATTGCTTAAGGTTCTCTACACACCCAGTTGCGGTGTTACGCCAGCAAGGGTCTAATCGGGCTCCAATCCCTTCTGGGGTTAAGTCCGCTGACCACTTGCTCGCGCACTAGTGCGGTACTGCGGTCCTGTGAATTAACAGGATCGCTTTCTTCACGCTGGGTGAGGTTTAACCCACGCGTGTATACTTTAGTGTACCGCCATATTGTCTGCTAATTGCTAGCAGCAGGTTCTCACCTGCACGGTGGACCCAGGACTGCGAACGCACCTTTATCATCTGTCTTGGTGCGTTCCGCCAGTCCTAACAGAATACTAGCGCCAGGGTCTGGCTAGTAAAATGGCAGACGATCAGCATTTACAGCGGTACATCCAGCAGCTGGAGGGAAGGTTGGCGGCTTTTGAGCGTTCAACCTCAGCTGTGGATGTTACTGCTGTCGCTGTTCAGGCTGCAAGTGTGGCTGCAGCTACCTTGTCCACTGCCGCTCCTGTACCGACGCTATCTCGCCTCCCGCTACCAGAGAAATTTTCTGGTGACAGTAAGTCCTGTAGGGGTTTCGTGAGTCAGTGCTCAATACATCTCGAGCTTCTGGCCTCTCGTTTCCCTACAGAGCGGGCTAAGGTGGGCTTTATAATTTCCTTATTGTCGGACAGGGCGTTGCAGTGGGCTACGCCGCTGTGGGAGCGTGGCGATCATGTGGTGCAGAGTGCTCCGTTATTCCTGAGCACTCTAAAACAGGTCTTTCTTGGACCTCGTGTCACCCATGACACGGCGCTCCAACTGTTGGCACTGACTCAGGGCTCGTCCTTGGTCAGCCTTTTTGCCGTCCATTTCCGCACTCTGGCATCTGAGCTGGAGTGGTCGGATAAAGCCCTTATCCCTATATTTTGGAGGGGGCTGGCTGACCACGTTAAGGACGCTCTGGCCACTAGGGAGATTCCCGCCACACTGGAGGAGTTAATAGCAGTATCTACTCGCATTGACCGCCGTTTTCACGAGCGGAGGTTAGAGCGAGCCCAGTGTAGGCAGAGGTTTCGGCTGGCTCCCACCTTCGCCAAACCTTTGGAATCTCCAGTTCAGGCTCCTGAGGTTCAGGAACCTAAGGTGGTGTCACGAGCGGGATCTAAGTCCCAGACTGCTCGTGCACTCCAGGGTTGCCAGGTTTGCCAACAGTCAGGACATCTTGCCACCAGATGTCATCAGCGGTCGAGGAAACGTCAGCGTCTAGTGGTAGTAGGTGGAGGTGCACTAGACACTGCGACGTTTGCCTCCAAATTGTCCTTTAAGGGGACAATTACCTTTGGCTCATCCTCCCACTCGGTAGACCTCTGCGTGGATTCTGGGGCGGAGGGCAATTTTATGTCTTCTGCCTTCGCCCAACGTCACGCAATACCCCTGGTTATGCTATCCCAACCAGTAACGGTACGAGTGGTGAATGGGTCGACACTCCCCGCACAGATAACACATCAGGCCATCCCTGTTACTCTGTCCATGTCGCCATCCCATCAGGAGATTATTTCTCTACTCGTCATTCCTGAGGGTATTGATGAGGTCCTGTTGGGGATACCTTGGCTACGGTACCACTCTCCTCACATCGAGTGGTCCTCAGGCAGAATTCTGGGATGGGGTGAATCATGTGGGGGTAGGTGTCACCGAGAGTGCGTTCAGGTTGCTACTACTGAGGTACCCGCAGATCTATCCTCTCTCCCCAAGCAATATTGGTCTTATGCAGACGTGTTCTCCAAGAAGGCGGCGGAGACCCTTCCGCCCCATCGCCCCTATGACTGTCCTATCGATCTCTTGCCTGGTGCTGAGCCTCCCCGGGGTCGAGTCTATCCATTATCTCTCCCGGAAACGGAGGCAATGTCTCAGTACATACAAGAGAATCTGGCAAGAGGGTTCATTAGGAAGTCAGTGTCACCTGCTGGGGCAGGGTTCTTCTTCGTGCAGAAGAAGAATGGAGAACTACGTCCATGCATAGACTACAGGGGTCTTAATGCTATCACAGTTAAGAACAAGTACCCTTTGCCGTTGATATCTGAGCTTTTCGATAGGCTTCGGGGAGCTAGAGTGTTTACGAAACTAGATCTGCGGGGTGCTTACAACCTGATTCGCATCCGTGAGGGGGACGAGTGGAAAACGGCATTTAACACCAGAGATGGGCACTATGAGTATCTGGTGATGCCCTTCGGGCTCTGTAATGCACCTGCCGTTTTTCAAGACTTTGTCAACGACATCTTCCGGGATATGCTTTCCACCTCGGTTGTAGTCTATCTGGATGATATTCTCATCTTTTCTCCAGATATTGACTCCCACCGGAGAGATGTTGGCAGAGTCTTCGACCTCCTACGGGCAAACTCTCTTTACGCAAAGTTGGAGAAGTGTGTGTTTGAGCAGGAGTCCTTACCTTTCCTGGGCTATATCATCTCCGCCCAGGGATTGGCTATGGATCCTGCCAAACTACAGGCTGTGATGGACTGGCAAGAGCCCCATTCTCTTAAAGCGGTGCAGCGCTTTATGGGGTTCATAAACTATTACCGCCAGTTCATTCCCCACTTCTCAACTCTGGTGGCTCCCTTGGTAGCCCTCACCAAGAAGGGAGCGAATCCCAAATTGTGGTCGGAAGAGGTCTCCAAGGCCTTCACTTCTATTAAGTCCCACTTTGCTAGCGCTCCCATCTTACATCGTCCCGATGTGGATAAGCCATTCCTACTGGAGGTGGATGCCTCGTCCGTTGGTGCTGGAGCAGTCCTCTACCAAAAGGATGCTCAAGGTCGGAAGCATCCATGCTTCTTCTTCTCCAAGACCTTCACGCCAGCGGAGAGGAACTACTCCATCGGGGACAGGGAGTTGCTAGCAATGAAGTTGGCCTTTTCGGAGTGGAGACACCTTCTGGAAGGTGCGCGGTTTCCCTTCCAAGTTTACACGGACCACAAAAATTTGGTCTATTTGCAGACAGCCCAGCGGCTAAATTCTCGCCAGGCCAGATGGTCCCTGTTCTTCTCCCGGTTCCACTTTTCCCTGCATTATCTCGCCGGGGAGAAGAATATCCGTGCTGACGCTCTCTCTCGCTCCCTTATGTCAACTGAGGAGGAGGAAGAGGAGCCTCGGCTTATTGTCCCTTCCGAGAGCCTGAGAACCGTGGCGCCGGTATCGCTAGAGTCTGTGCCTCCGGGCAAGACTTTTGTGCCCATTAATTTGCGACCGGAGGTTCTCTCTTGGGCTCATTCGTCCAGGGTGGGTGGACACTTTGGGACAAAGAGGACATCTGAGCTACTGGCGAGGACGTACTGGTGGCCGCATATGGTCCGGGATGTCAGGGATTACGTTCTGGCGTGTGTCTCCTGCGCCAAAAATTAATCTCCGCGTCAAAGGCCAGCTGGTTTGCTCTATCCCTTGCCGGTGGCAGATAGGCCCTGGGAGATGGTCGGGATGGACTTTGTTGTGGGTTTGCCCAAGTCTCGCGGCTGTACCATCATTTGGGTCATCACCGATCATTTCTCAAAAATGGTGCATTTGGTGCCGCTGCCGCGGTTACCTTCTGCACGGGCCTTGGCAGCGTTGTTCATCAGACATATCTTCCGCCTACATGGTATGCCAGACAAAATTGTCAGTGACCGGGGTCCCCAGTTTGCGTCTCGGTTCTGGAGAGAGCTCTGTCGTCTTCTCAGTATTGAGTTGAATCTCTCTTCCGCTTATCATCCCGAGACGAATGGGTTGGTAGAGAGGGCCAACCAGACCTTGGTCACATACCTGCGACATTTTGTTTCAGCCAGGCAGGATGACTGGGCATCCTTGCTATCATGGGCAGAGTTTGCACTGAACAACGCCGTTGCCGACTCCACTGGACAAACCCCATTCCTCCTCAACTATGGTCAGCATCCACGGGTACCTGTGCCTATGCCCGTGTCTTCCGCCGACTCCAGGGTGGCAGACTGGGCTGTGGAGGCACGGGATATTTGGGACCGCACTCAGGATGCCATTCGGGCCTCTAAGGAGAGAATGAGGTCCTCCGCTGATGCTCATCGGCGCCCCGTCCCGACCTTTGCTCCTGGCGACTTGGTGTGGCTCTCCGCCCGTAACATCAGGCTGCGAGTTGAGTCCACTAAATTTGCTCCTCGCTACTTGGGTCCATTCAAGGTCCTCGAGCAGGTTAATCCTGTGGTCTATCGTTTGGCCCTTCCGCCACGCCTGGGTATCACCGACACCTTTCATGTGTCCCTCTTGAAACCCGTGTATATGTCCCGCTTTTCCGAGTCATCTGCTGGGACATCGGGTTCGTCTACGGACGATTATGAGGTGAACGCTATTTTGGGGTGCAAGGTGGTGCGTGGTAAAAAATTTTATTTGGTGGACTGGAAGGGTTATGGCCCCGAGGACAGGTCCTGGGAACCTGTTGAGCACATTCGGGCCCCGCAGCTTATTGCTGCCTTCGAACGTAGCGAGGCCCAAGGAGGGGGGGGCCCTAGGAGGGGGGGTAATGTTAGGGGTCGAGTTCCCGCTTCTGCACAGGGGGAATCTCGAGCCACTTCCGCTGCGGTCTCCCATTCTTGTCCAGCCGCAGTGGAGCCTGCTCAGCAAGGACGTCGGTCCCAGCGTCTTGCTCATTCTCACTCTGTTCTGAGAGTTAGTGCTGCTTCTCCAGTCTCTGCCTTTAAAGTCAGTGCTGGTCAGCAGCGAGCGGACTTCTCTGGGACTAAGTCCTTGTCTGCATGTACTGAGCATGCCCAGCGTAAGGTCTGCCGTTGGAGATCGAGGGTCATGTGCTCAGGCTCTGCAGCACATTCCATTGGTCCTCTTGGCAGGTCCTAGAAGGGCAAAAGTGCTGTGGCCACTTCCTGTGCTGCTGTTATATAAACTGCGCATGACCGCACGGCCATGCGCTAGTATTGTTTTACAATTGCTTATGTGTGTATGTTGTGAGTGCAAGTCGTCCTTGGAAACCCCTACCCTATTGAATGTCTGTTCGCGGAAGGTGTATGGCTGCTACCTAGCGCCCGACTTAGCCTACAGCACTAACACACATCACAGCGTCCTGTAGCTGTGCCTGCCAGTACGGCGCCGTGCGCCTGCCTTGCGCTTTCCATACCCGAGTCTGGGTGGTTAGTGGCGTCCGTTAGTGCGGCATCGCTCGCACTCTTGTGCACAGATTGCTTAAGGTTCTCTACACACCCAGTTGCGGTGTTACGCCAGCAAGGGTCTAATCGGGCTCCAATCCCTTCTGGGGTTAAGTCCGCTGACCACTTGCTCGCGCACTAGTGCGGTACTGCGGTCCTGTGAATTAACAGGATCGCTTTCTTCACGCTGGGTGAGGTTTAACCCACGCGTGTATACTTTAGTGTACCGCCATATTGTCTGCTAATTGCTAGCAGCAGGTTCTCACCTGCACGGTGGACCCCGGACTGCGAACGCACCTTTATCATCTGTCTTGGTGCGTTCCGCCAGTCCTAACACCCACTCCTTCTATATTATATTATTTTACATAAATACTATATACATATTTTTTCATTAATAAACTGTTTGTTTTAATTTTTCGTATCTAGCATGTTGTACATGCTTTTTAATTATATTGTTGTACAATCATGTAGTGTTATGTTTTATTAAATAAAAATTATATGTTGTCACATTGCTTTTTTGGATGCTTTCTTTTGGGTTTATATGCTTGTGTTTAGTATCCTTTAATTTATTTTGAAATATTATTGGTATTTCTTTTCTATGTAGGTTTAATTATTGGACTCAGCATGAACACAATCAGCCAGTTACTTGAGTCCCTGATTAGCTGTAGTGGTCATAAGTAGGGTTGAGCGAAACGGATCGTTCATTTTCAAAAGTCGCCGACTTTTGTCAAAGTCGGGTTTCATGAAACCCGACCCGATCCCTGTGTGGGGTCGGCCATGCGGTACGCGACTTTCGCGCCAAAGTCGCGTTTCGTATGACGCGCTTGGCGCCATTTTTTTCAGCCAATGAAGGGGCGTGGGCAGAGTGATGACATAGGTCTTAGGGGCGTGGACGCCTATCGCCATGTTGTCGCTTGTGCGCTGTAGCGATTTGCACTGTGTAACACCAGCTTTTCAGTTGAGAGAGAGAGAGAGAGAAAGAGAGAGAGAGAGAGAGAGTAAAAAAAAAAAAAAATAATAATTTCCCATTGGCTTTGCATTGGGTTTCGTGTTTCGGTTTTCCCATTGGCTTTGCATTGGGTTTCGTGTTTCGGTCGATCCTCGACTTTTCTCCTTAATCGGCCGATTTCACTCGACTTTTGAGATAGTCGGGTTTCGTGAAACCCGGCTCGACCCTAAAAAAGTCAAGGTCGCTCAACCCTAGTCATAAGCTGTAGTAGTGATGTCACAGCTTAAATGCCATTGTCAATCTCTGGCAATATTTACAGCTTGCAATCCTTCCTGCGTCCCTCATGGTTGCTATGCTTATACTCCTATTACGCTCAATCACATAGACGTAAATTGTTGCTATATATTGCTATATTCTTGCATTGTTGTGTCTAAAACAAGTGATTAGACAATTGCAGTTTCAAGGTTCAAGTCTCTTAAAGGGTCTAAAAAAAGTACAAAGAAAAAAAAAAGATTTTAAAATATTAAATAAAAAAACATAAAAATATGAATCATCCACATTTTACCACTTTACAGTGAAATGCCATTTTTTTGGTTACAACACCTCATCAGCAAAAATGCATTACAAAGCAATCAAAACATCATGTGTACGTCCAAAAAGCCCCAATGAAAACTAGTTTCCCATGCTAAAAAAAACCTAGGACACACACAATGCCATCAGCAGAAAAAGTAAGAAATTTACTGGTTTTGTGGAGACAAAAAAAAAATTTTTTGGCACGTTCCACAATCTTTTACCACGTAAAGGGAATCTGTCAGCAGGTTTTTAATGTGTAATCTGAAAGCAACATGATGTAGGGGCATAGACCTTGGTTTCAGCGATGTATCAACTACTGGACTGCTTGGTATTGTTTGGAGAGAAAAATTGTTTTCCAAATTGTAGATGTAGCAGTAGTCAGAATGCTAAGCTGTGTAAAACCCGGCCCACACCCCTACTTGGCAGCTTTCTGTGTACATTGTACATTGTCAGCAATCTGCCAAACAATGGTAAGGGTTAGGACACACAGATTAGCTTGACCGGCCTATTCATGAGACTAAAAGTACCTTCACACATAACGATTTCGTTAACGATATTGTTGCAACGTCACGCTTTTGTGACGTAGCAACGATCCCGCTAATGATCTCATTATGTATGACAGCGACCAATGATCAGGCCCCTGCTGGGAGATCGTTGGTCGCTGGGGAATGATCAGGACCTTTTTTTGGTCGCTGATCACCCGCTGTCATCGCTGGATCGGCGTGTGTGAGGCCGATCCAGCGATGTGTTCGCTTGTAACCAGGGTAAATATCGGGTTACTAAGCACAGGGCCGCGCTTAGTAACCCGATATTTACCCTGGTTACCATTGTAAAAGTTAAAAAAAAAACAGTACATACTCACATTCCGGTGTCTGTCACGTCCCCCGCCGACAGCTTCCCTGCACTGACTGTCAGCGCCGGACGTAAAGCAGAGCACAGCGGTGACGTCACCGTTGTGCTCTGCTTTACGGCCGGCGCTGACACAGTCAGTGCGGGAAGCTGACGGCGGGGGACATGACAGACATCGGAATGTGAGTATGTAGTGTTTTTTTTTTAACTTTTACAATGGTAACCAGTGTAAATATCGGGTTACTAAGCGCGGCCCTGCACTTAGTAACCCAATGTTTACCCTGGTTACCCGGAGACTTCGGCATCGTTGCAGACAGTTTCAACGATGCCGAAGTCATTCCCCTGATCGTTGGTCACTGGAGAGAGCTGTCTGTGTGACAGCTCCCCAGCGCCCACACAACGACTTACCAACGATCACGGCCAGGTCGTATCGCTGGTCGTGATCGTTGGTAAGTCGTTTAGTGTAACGATATCTTTAGTTCTCTTATGATACTCTCCTGCTAATTAAAAACTGACTGTATTGAAATTACATTTCAAAAACCTGACCTGCACATCCAAACATAGACTCAGTGTGAACAGGTGCTGAACCTAGAGTCGCCAACTCGTATATAGTTAAATAAATAAGGCAGCACACTGCAGCGCTAGAACATACAAACTTGAAATACGAAATTTGAACTGCATTACTGCACTAGAAATATGAAAAATGAGAGCGTTTAGCGCATAAAAATGGCCAATTTTATGTGTACCTGGTAGCCACTTTATGGCATCTCTCTTATACCAGGTCCTACGCTTGCCTTACCTCGCTGAGAATAAACGTCTCCATCTGAATGGGTACATGTGAAACCTCTTCCTAGACTAAAATTCTCTCTCTCTATGGAGGGGTATTGGACCTGCTGTAATTAAAACACCTGTGGCTAGAAGGCGGAGTGCACGATCAGAAGGCTAGAGAATACATTTCAAAAACCTGACCTGCACATCCAAACATAGACTAAGTGTGAACAGGTGCTGAACCTAGAGTCGCCAACTCGTATATAGTTAAATAAATAAGGCAGCACACTGCAGCGCTAGAACATACAAACTTGAAATACGAAATTTGAACTGCATTACTGCACTAGAAATATGAAAAATGAGAGCGTTTAGCGCATAAAAATGGGAGAGAATTTTAGTCTAGGAAGAGGTTTCACATGTACCCATTCAGATGGAGACGTTTATTCTCAGCGAGGTAAGGCAAGCGTAGGACCTGGTATAAGAGAGATGCCGTAAAGTGGCTACCAGGTACACATAAAATTGGCCATTTTTATGCACTAAACGCTCTCATTTTTCATATTTCTAGTACTGAAATTACAGTGACAGCCTAATAAGTGACATATGCCTGGAATCAGGGTCTCTGCCGCTACATTATGCTGCTCTCAGAATAATTTTTAATACACAGCTGACAGATTCCCATTTAAAGGGGATCTGTCATCAGGATTTCAACCCCAAACTACTTAGATGTGCATTTATCTTTTTCAAAGACAAGTCCAGAAATAACTTTATATCAGGACTGGCAACCTGGCAATTCTGGCAAATGCCAGAAGGACCTATCTGGTCGTGAGCTGCCTTGTCTGCTACATTGTTATAAGAATCTGCATTCCCAAGATGCCCATACTGTTAACAGTTGTGACGGAGCACAAAGTGGCTGGCTCCGTCACTTACCCCAGAAGGCCGCGGGCATCCCTTCTTTCTGTGACCTACCAGAGGCCAGCACCAACAGGGGACGTCAGCGATGCAATGTCACTGCATTACGCCGTCAGTAACCACTGTGAGAATAGATAGAAGAGGATTCAAACTGTGCTGAGGATGAGGTGTCTGGATGAGTACAGGAATTTTTTTTTCCTTTTGGGATGTTGTGGGGGTCCATCACATTATTTAGGGTGCTGTATATCATAGTATATAAGGGGCTGATGGGTGGACCACCATACTATATAGTGCACTGTTGGGGAGACCATCATGCTATATAGGCGACTGTAAGATTGACCATCATAGTATATAGGGGCTATAAGGTGAACCATCATACTATATGGGAGCAGTTGGGGGTACCATCACACTACATAGGAGCTATGAGATGTACCATCATAATATATAAGGAGCTGTGGGTTGTACCATCATACTATATGGTTGGATGTTGGGGGTACGATCAGACTATATAGGGAGCTATTGGAGGGACCATCATACTATATAGGGAGCTGTGATGTGGACCATCATACTATACTGGGGCTATGAGGCGAAACATACTACATGAGGGGTCGTTGGGAGTACCATCATACTGTATAGGGGCTTTGAGGTATGGAATCATAATATATAAGAAGCTGTGAGGTGTACCATCATATTAGATAGAGGACTGTTGGAGGGACCATCATTCCATATGGGGGCTGTGAGGTGGACCATCAATACTATACAGGGGACTGTGATGTGGACCATCTTACTAGTTAGGGGGCTGTGGTGGGATCGTCATACAGTATTAGGGCTTTGGGTGATCTTCATAGGATATGGGGTATCTATCAGAATGTGTGGGGTGACCATCTTACTTTGCAGGGTGGATGTGGTGGATATCATACTGTGTGAGGTGGCTGTGGTGGATATTATACTGTCTGAAGGTATTATACTATGTTGTGGGCTGTGGTGACCATCATACTATATGGGGTGGTTATGGGAGTCTTCATACTGTACATGGGGCTTTAGTGGACATCACACTCTATATAGGGACCTGTGATGGACATCATACTGTGTAGGGGTATGTGCCTCTCATACTGTATTCTGGGGGCTGTGGTGGATACCATACTGTATTGGAGGCTGTGATGACAATCTTACTGTGTAGAGTGCTGTGGGGCATCATGCTTTGTGCAAGGTTTGTGGGGAAATCATACTGTGTGGAGTCATCGTACTTTGTAGGGGCATAATACTCTATGGAAAGTGGTATCATAGTGACCGAACACTTAGGGCCTTTAGTAGGGGTAAAATAACTGTCTGATTGCTGCAATACATTTCTTTCTCCATTTCTTAAAATGATGGGAGATATGCTCTTCTTTGACTGTGACGTGACAGGACTTTTTCTAGGGGGGCATCTGTTATGTCTATGCTCAGGAGCCCTATTGCAATAAACAGGCACTGAGGGTCACTGTTATAAGGAGGAGCAATGGGGGGATTGTTATCGTTTTACGGGAAGCAAGGAGTCATTACTATTATTAATAAAAGAAAGCACAGGTACAGTGTTCATTTTAGGACATGGTCACATATCAAAGTCAAACATCAGAAATACTCTGTCTGATACCTCATTCTGATACTTGACTTTGATACCTGACTTTCACATATCAAAGTCAAACATCATAAATACTCTGTCTGATACCTGATTCTGATACCTGAGTCTGATGCCTGACTCTGATACTTGACTCTGAAACCTGACTTTCATACCTGACTCTGATACTTGAGTCTGATACCTGACTCTGATACTTGAGTCTGATACCTGACTCTGATACCTGACTCTGATACCTGACTCTGATACCTGACTCTGATACTCGAGTCTGATACCTGACTTTGATACCTGATTTTAATACTTGACTCTGATACCTGAATCTGATATATGAAACATTCAAACATCAGAATCAGAAGGTTATTTAGATTCCCTCCATACAGTATGTGAATGGTTCATCTCATAAAATTAGTACCTGGTATCACTTGAGCTTGTGGTGCAATGGTAAGGCTGACGGCTGTAGTCTCTAGACTTAAGCTGCTTTCACACATCAGGTTTTTTGCCGTCAGGCACAATCTGGCGAGTTTTGAAAAAAACAGATCTGTTTTTTTCTGCCGGATCCATTTTTTTCTTCCGGATCTGTTTTTTTCTGCCTGATCTGTATTTTTCTGCCGGATCCGGTTTTTCCGCCTGATCTGTTTTTTTCTGCAGGATCCATTTTTTCTGCCGAATCTGTTTTTCCGCAGGATCCGTTTTTTCTGCCGGATCCATCTTTTTTCTGCAGGATCTGTTTTTTCCGCCGATCCATTTTTTTTTTGCCGATCCGTTTTTTTTCCGCCGGATCGTTTTTTTTCTGCCTGATTCGTAGTTTTCTGCAGGATCCGTTTTTTTCCTCCGGACCCGTTTTTTTCCACTGGATCCGTTTTTTTTCCGCCAATCCGTTTTTTTCCGCCGGATCCGTTTTTCTGGCGGACCCATTTTTTTCTGCAGGATCCTGCGGTTGTTCATCAATCTGACTGTCAGCAGCATCTTGGATGTCGCAGACATGTTCTCTCACCCTGACCTGTAGTTGGCGGGATGTAAGACCTACATACACCAACCCACAAGGGCAGGTGGCGTAGTAAATGACATTCTCAGTGGCACACGTAATGTGGTGTGTGATCTTGAATTCTTTTAACCCATCGCTAGATCTGAATGAAAAAGAACATTCCAAGTTCCTGCATGCCACAGAGTTCATACAAGGAAAAAAGCCCCATCGTTGCTTTATGCTGCCAAAGATACCCTCCGGCTCCTGGCCCTTATAATAACTATGGCTGAGGATGTCTTTTAGATTGCGATTTCTCCGATACATGATGGAGGGTGAGAGAGAAACATGCTCAGCCAATACACGGTCTTGCCTAATCAATGGCCAATATCTTTCCAAAGCAACCCTAACTCCCGATGAGTTATTGCAAAAAGTGGATATAAATCTCACCTGAGGGTGGGAGAATGACTTCTTTTTGATTCTTAGAAGATCCTCTCTCTTCACAGCAGAAGCTCTTTTTTGACATCTTTGAATAACACGCCTAGAATACCCACGTTCTTTAAACCGTTCATTCAATTCCACAACCTGCTTATGATAAGATGTTTCTTCAGAGCAAATTCGCTTGGCCCTAAGGAATTGACCATATGGTATGTTTTGCTTGAGATGTGCAGGGTGAGCTGAAGAAGAATGCAACAGGCTATTAACTGATGTCTCTTTCCGAAATAGGTCACTCTGTAGGAAACCATCCCTTCCCCTGTAGATCCTGGTGTCCAAGAATTTGACATTTTCACGACTGTAATTACAGGTAAGTTTGATATTGTTAACATTGTCATTTAGTTGTTCCACAAAAAGAAGAAGGTCGCTTTCAGCACCCTGCCATACCACAAAAATGTCATCAATATATCTTGCCCATAATAGGACTTGGGAGGCAAGATGTGATAGATTGGTGACAAAGATTTCCCTCTCCCACAGCCCCAGGAAAAGACAGGCATAGGACGGCGCGAAGGCCGCCCCCATGGCTGTCCCCTGGAGCTGTAGGTAGAGTGCCTCCTTAAAAATGAAATAATTGTGGGACAATGCGAACTCAAGAAGGGATAACAAAAACCGGACCAAACAATCGTCCATGTCAGTGGTACCCAGGAAGAAACTGACAGCTTCCAAACCATCACAATGCCGGATTGAGGTATAAAGGGACTTGACGTTTAGGGTTATCAACCACATGTCGGGTTCCAAACAAATGTTAGAGATCTTTGAAAGTATATCCCCCGTATCTCTCAAAAAAGAAGGGAGAGTCTCAACAATGGGTTTAAGATAATGATCTAATAGCTTACCTATTCCCTCAGACAGACCCCCATTCCTGGAGATGATCGGACGACCTGGAGGACATACAGGATTTTTATGAACCTTCGGGAGTAAGTATAAACAAGGTCTTTTTGGACATGCGGGCATCAAATTGTCTCACCACTCCTTGGAGATCACACCATCAACAAATGCATCCTCGAGAATATTTTCAAGTTCCACCTGGAACACAGAGGAAGGGTTAAAAGTCAATCTCTTATAATTTTCAACATCCTTCAACTGCCAAAAGGCCTCTTTCTCATATAGATTGGTAGGCCAGACAACAACATTAGCGCCTTTATCTGCCTGTTTGATCACAACCCCTTTAAGCTTAAGGTACCGTAAAGGTACCTTCACACATAACGATTTTGCTAACGATATCATTGCTTTTTGTGACGTAGCAACGATATCGTTAACTAAATCGTTATGCGTGACAGCGACCAACAATCAGGCCCCTGCTGGGAGATCGTTGGTCGCTGGGAATGATCAGGACCTTTTTTTTGGTCGCTGACTACCCACTGTCATCGCTGGATCGGCGTGTGTGATGCCGATCCAGCGATGTGTTCACTGGTAACCAGGGTAAATATCGGGTTACTAAGCGCAGGGCCGCGCTTAGTAACCCGATGTTTACCCTGGTTACCATTGTAAAAGTTAAAAAAAACAAACAGTACATACTCACATTCCGGTGTCTGTCACGTCCCTCGCCGTCAGCTTCCCGCACTGACTGTGTCAGCGCCGGCCGGCCCTAAAGCAGAGCACAGCGGTGACGTCACCTTGCAGTGAAGGCCCTTGCCTTGCGCAGGCGTGTACTATGGAGGACAGAGAATGAACTTCAATCCAATATTGCAGCCAGCATGCAGCCAGCAGGTAAGGAAAGGGTGAATCAAACACCCGAAAACCCCGCCCCTATGGCTGAAAATTGTTCCCTCCAAATTTAGGTGACAGAGTCCCTTTAATGAAAGTTTGGGATTTGCCTCATTCTTGGGAACATAACTAGTGTTGAGCGATACCATCCGATACTTGAAAGTATCGGTATCGGATAGTATCGGCCGATACCCGAAAAATATCGGATATCGCCGATACCGATATCCGATACCAATACAAGTCAATGGGACATCAAGTATCGGAATGTATCCTGATGGTTCCCAGGGTCTGAAGGAGAGGAAACTCTCCTTCAGGCCCTGGGATCCATAGTGAGGTGTAAAATAAAGAATTAAAATAAAAAATATTGATATGCTCACCTCTCCGGCGGCCCCTGGACATCACGCTGGTAACCGGCCGGCTTCTTTGTTTAAAATGAGCGCCTTTAGGACCTGCGAATGACGTCGTGGCTTCTGATTGGTCGCGTGCCGCCCATGTGACCGCCACGCGACCAATCAGAAGCCGCGACGTCATTCGCAGGTCCTCAATTCCTAGAATTAGGAGTTTAGTGAATGAGAATGACATTTTACACATATTTTACACATCCCTATTGATCCGATACCGATACCCGATACCACAAAAGTATCAGATCTTGCGGTATCGGAATGCTCAACACAAGTAATAAGCACAAAGTCACTTTCCCTTAGAGTATTATTAATTAATATGAAGATGCACATCACGTAGGGATATTATTATGCTTTATATTCTATTTAGTTTTATCACTGCACACTCTTAGGATGATGTCCTTTTAATTTGTCTGTTCCAGTCTCTATGAGCTTGTTCCATGATCACAGCGGTCTTCCTTATACGATTGTGTAAACTCCATGGTAGTGTGCATGCGCTTGCTCCCCGCCCTGCTCACTTTCGGATGCGCTCTTCAGCTAGACCACTTGCACTTCAGCGTGCGTTCTAGCGAGCGCATTTCCGGAAGTGATCTTTGACATCAGGAAGTGGGGAGGAGCGCTTCATGCGCCGTATATACCAGGTACTAACTCTGCACACCTTTTATCACATGACTCCATCTTTTAATTCCATTGGCGCTAGTTCACTATAAAAACTCCACACTTACCCACCCCGCACACGCCCCCAGAAGAAGCTGGTTGCGAAATGCGCATTGGGGTGAGGTGGGACGCTGAACTCGCTGCAGGTAGTTATCAGTACTGTCTCTGGTTATATATATTTGATGCACTTTAAGTATGCTTAGGCAGCTGGAATTGTACCAGACAGTACATGAGGATATATGTATTACTCTGCGTTGGTTTTTATTGGTATTGTTATTTTCATAATGTATATATTACTATTCAGCCTCTCACCTTATGTTAGGGAGTTTGTGCACTAATGCACTAATGTATATTTGTCTTTAATAAAGCTTTGTTGATCTTATTTAGCTCTGGATCTCTTCGTTTAGGTTATTGTGTATAGGTTAGACCGAATAGGGTGATCATATGTCATGTACTATACTCTGTGATGTGCTGTATTATGTGATGGCCGTGCTGTAGTATTAAGCCCTTCCTGACATCGTCAGTATATGCTCATTACTGTGAGAGCTGTGTTCCTGCAAACTGCAGTACATATACTTCTTGACGATTGCGTGCCGCTACAATCAAATTAGGATGTCAGCTCCTTATGAGAGCTGACACCCTGCAGCAACACCCATGATCGGTACTAGCACTGATTGTGGGCGTTTATGATGTCACTGTGAATAGTGAATGCAACACTGAGGGGCATCACGGAACGAGGGAGCTCCCACTCTGCTCCCATCAGCACAACGAGATAGCGATCACGATGCCGATGGTCTTCATGGTGACATAGGAAAAGAGAAAAAGTTCCAGCTTCTGGTAAAATTTCATATCTAATCTTTATTCCATTGAAGTCAGTTAAAAGATTGTGGACAGGATGGTCAGCAATCAACGCGTTTCGAACATTCGGAAATTACCAAGCAACAGTCTTAAATACACAGGTGAAAATTAAATAACACACATGGAAAATAATTAATTACCACCAACGAATGCTGTGAAAAGGAAAACCAAAGGCGATTAACAAAATCAGAAGGAATCAAATAAACAAAGCAAATGTAAATTAATTTTTAAAGCAAATACGTAAATGAAAACAAAAAATAAGAAATAAATAACATAATGTGAAGAAACAAAAATATATAAAATTTTAATAGTGATAAGCTATTTCATTTCTCAAGGTTAATCCCAGAGGAAATCGGGTACCTAAATTAAAGATCCAGAACACTTCTCTCACCAATAAACGCGTTTGCATGTCACCACCTCGAGCTGGTCTAATAATTTTCTCAAAACCAAATATTTTAAAAGATGAAAGACTGCCACTATGTGTGTCAATAACATGTCTAGATGCAGAAGATATACAGTTAGGTCCATATATATTTGGACAGAGACAACATTTTTCTAATTTTGGTTATAGACATTACCAGAGCATCAAAAAGGAGGAAACAAAGCGTCTGGTGATGTCCATGAGTTCAAGACTTCAGGCAGTCATTGCCAACAAAGGGTATTCAACCAAGTACTAAAAATGAATATTTTATTTAAAATTATTGAATCTGACCAATTACTTTTGGTCCCTTTAAAAACAGGGTGGCACATGTTAAGGAGCTGAAACTCCTAAACCCTTCATCCAATTTTAATGTGGATACCCTCAAATGAAAGCTGAAAGTCTGATCTTCAACTGCATCTGAATTGTTTTGTTTAAAATTCATTGTGGTAATGTCTATAACCAAAATTAGAAAAATGTTGTCTCTGTCCAAATATATATAGACCTAACTGTATGTCTATTATTGTGATTGTTATTGATGATGTCATTGATCTGTTCATTAATGCAAAATTTCAGTTTGTGGGACGTACAATTTTTTGTGGAAAAAAACTGGCTTATGTGAATGAGTAGGTGGGCAGTGTTTGGGCTCTTTTAGGCCAAGCAATGAGGATCTGCTCTTTGTTTCTGATAGGGATTGTGCTCTTTTTAGTATCCAAGTGAGATATCCCCGTTTGGCAAGTCTGCAGTTCAACTGACTACTTTGGACACTGCAGTCAGTAGAATTACTACAATTTAATTTAATGCGAATGTATTCACCTGTTTGAACCACTTTAGCCACATGCTTAGGATGACTACTTTTGTAGTGCATAATGGAATTGCCTGCTAATGGCTTCCTAAAAATGGAAGAGGCAATAAATTCATCATCACACCAGTGAGCTCCAAATCCAATAAGGTTATTTTAGAGGGATCATGGCTGATGGTAAACTGCAAATTAAATTAATTTGAATGTATTTATCAAAGAGTGGAATGGCAGACACATCACCACCCCAAATAAGGAGTGTGTCATCGATGTATCTTCCATACCACTCATTTGATTCCAAAAAAGGATTCTTGGGAAAATACAAAAATAATCCCTCACAGTAAGACATCACTAGGTTTGACAATGAGGGGGAGAATTCAGCCCCCATTGACACTCCCCAATGCTGTAAATAATAAGAATCATCAAAAAAAATATGGGATATAAGAAATGAGGTAATTCGAATTATATGATTTTGAAGAGTTGGATTGTAATTACTGTATTTATAGACTAGCTGGGTAGTAATCCAAGAAAGAATAGACAACAGCAATAGCGGTTGGATACTTTGTAAAACTTAGCTTTTAATGTATACTAAATAAAAAATTACGCAAAACCACAAAGAAAAAGAACCAGGGACCTGTGATAAATGTGCCCTTAACCTAACACAGAAAGGGGAAGACAAATAGACGTAGACACACAACAAAAAATTGACTGTACTATTAGTCCCAATATAATCAAAATAGAGACCAACAAGAGTAGCACATAATACAAAAAATTGGGATGTCCTAATCAATGCATACCTCTCAATAAGTTATTGCTGCAATAATATGGTGTCCCATGTGACGTCATTAGGGACAATATCCACATAATAGATAGTGCAGACCACAAAAATAGACCGAGAGTATAGCCCTAAAAGACCCCCTTTTTTAATGTGCAAATATTGCTACAAGGCGCATGCAGCGCCACCACCCGTTACTTGTTATATGCAAAAATGCCCCGGGTTACAGTAACAGTCAATAATCAAGCAGCACGTCACCAAAGCCTCAAAGAAAAATATAAATAGTGCACTAAGCCACATATAGAACTGAACTATGTACCCCCATTGCAATGCTAATGAGCGTTCAAACAGTGGCTAGTGCAATCCATATACCTTTTGCATGGAAGCAACATCCTCTCAGGATGCACCCTAAATAAATGCAAACATATAAAATTGCACAGACAGGTCCCGCTCACTGCTGCGGGCAAATACCACTACATGTATAACCCACTGTTGTGGGTGGATCTCACCAGAGTCTGACGGTTTTCTCTGCCATAGTGAGGACACTCAATGTAGTGAGGTAATGGTGAGGCCGTGACATAAGACAGCGTCTCCCGACGCGTTTCATCCTACCGGAATCATCAGGGGAGTAGCAGGGTATGACTGAGCCGCCTTTCCGATCTTCCTCGCTCCTGTGTCATTTGTATGTTCGGACCACCAGCGCGTCAGAGAGACTCCACCCTTGGCGTGTGACACGTCTGGGGTCATATGAAATACTTCCGGTGTGATAGGTTACTCGTCTGGTATGCTTGGAACGCAAACAGGGCACCCCGGTGGAACGCACAGTTCCCCTGAAGTGCGCGTGCGGCGTAGACCAGAACAGTAGCTAACCTTTTCACCGTACCTATAGTGTGGGACAATGTTGTCAAAGTAGATGAACATTAAAAATCCCAAATAGGGCTGCACCACATACGGGTGAAGCGATGAGTATAAACAAACACCCCTTATGGACAAGCCCTAAAAGGGGCGGATGCTTAGAATCTAGCACCGACCCATACCCAAAGTAGCATGATACAGAATTGACCCATACCAATAATGGCATGACATCAAATAGGGAAAAAGATGGCCTGGGGTAGAGAGACTTGAATTGACAAAAACAAATTATGACACAAATATATATAGTAAACCAGCAAAAAGGAAATGGCTATGAATTCATTTACTTGGACGCAACACCACGGACCTATGTACTAATGAGAAACAGAGAGTGCAAGGGATGTGCCGGGGAACCTGCAGACCCTATAGAAAGCCAAAACCTATTATTCTATCTGGTCCTTGACTACTTCAAAGGTGTCCATGTCTGAGGTTGGCACAAAGGACAAGCCCTTGCTAAGTAAAAGGACCTTAATTTGTTTGTCAAATTGTGGAAGGCCTCAATACCAATGATCTAGGTCTCATCTCATGAGGTGAATTCAACAAAATTGGCATTTCTGGACATCTGCATTGAAAGGAAGCAGAATGGTGAGATCAGTACAAAAACACACAGGAAGGAAACAGCGACTAACTCCCTCCTTAGATGGGAAAGTAACCACCCTGTTACACTAAAAAGAGGTATCCCAAAGGGGCAATATTTAAGAATCCGTAGAAATTGCTCTAGCTCTGACACCTTCCAAGAACAAGCAGATGACCTGAAAAATAGATTTTTGGAAAGGGGTTACCCGGAAGGGATCCTCAATAGGGCCTATAAGGAGTCCCTGAAAAAAGAGAGGAAACAGTTACTGATCCCCAAACCTAAGGCTGATGATAATGATGTCATTCGCTTCATTACCATGTTTTCCAACAGAGCGGGTGACGTCAGAAATGTTTTGATGAAACACTGGTCTGTACTCCAGATGGATAATGATATAAGCAAATATATCCCCGAACGGCCTCAGATTACCTATAAAAAAGGCAGATCTCTATCAGACAGATTGGTTCACAGCCATTACCAACCAGAAAACAGACCTGGGTGGATGAATCAAACAAAAGAATGCTACAAATGTGGCACATGTAAGGCCTGTGCCTCTATCACATCAACAAAAACCTTTCAGAGCAGTGTAACTGGCACCTCATATTCCATCCGACATTTCATTAATTGTCGCACCAAAGGTGTGATTTATAAAGCCACTTGTGAGTGCGGTTTGGAATATGTGGGCAAGACAAAGAGGGAATTTCGGAAGAGGGTTGGGGAACATCTCCGGGATATCGCCAACAGAAGAGAAACCCCAGTGGCAACCCACATGAATAATTTCCATCAAGGTAATCCCAAAAAAATTTCTTTTATCGGCATTGAATTATTGGTATGATGGACTCCTCGCCAGAGACGGACTACACCTCAACAAACCTGGGAAACACACATTCGCCAGAAGACTCGCTACACTCATCAGGAGGGCGTTAAACTAGAAGAAGAGGGGACGGGAAGAAAAACATTAGACTCGAACAAAGACGACCCAGGAAAACATACTCTGAAGGGAGGTAAGAACATTTCTAAAACAATCCACAGTGAGGAGATTGGAACAAAACAAAATCCTCTAAACTGCATGCTCGCAAACGCCAGAAGCCTGACAAACAAGATGGAAGAACTAGAAGCAGAAATATCTACAGGTAACTTTGACATAGTGGGAATAACCGAGACATGGTTAGATGAAAGCTATGACTGGGCAGTTAACTTACAGGGTTACAGTCTGTTTAGAAAGGATCGTAAAAATCGGAGAGGAGGAGGGGTTTGTCTCTATGTAAAGTCTTGTCTAAAGTCCACTTTAAGGGAGGATATTAGCGAAGGGAATGAGGATGTCGAGTCCATATGGGTTGAAATTCATGGAGGGAAAAATGGTAACAAAATTCTCATTGGGGTCTGTTACAAACCCCCAAATATAACAGAAAGCATGGAAAGTCTACTTCTAAAGCAGATAGATGAAGCTGCAACCCATAATGAGGTCCTGGTTATGGGGGACTTTAACTACCCGGATATTAACTGGGAAACAGAAACCTGTGAAACCCATAAAGG
This sequence comes from Ranitomeya imitator, assembly GCF_032444005.1. Classification (NCBI taxonomy): domain Eukaryota; kingdom Metazoa; phylum Chordata; class Amphibia; order Anura; family Dendrobatidae; genus Ranitomeya; species Ranitomeya imitator. The sequence continues at coordinate 517,006,538 of NC_091285.1, forward strand.
CAACAGGTTTCTGCTAATAACCAAGAAAAATTATCTTTCACAATTGGTGCAGAATCCAACCAGAGGAGCAGCACTTTTAGACCTAATACTATCTAATAGACCTGACAGAATAACAAATCTGCAGGTGGTCGGGCATCTAGGAAATAGCGACCACAATATTGTACAGTTTCACCTGTCTTTCACTAGGGGGACTTGTCAGGGAGTCACAAAAACATTGAACTTTAGGAAGGCAAAGTTTGAACAGCTTAGAGATGCCCTTAATCTGGTAGACTGGGACAATATCCTCAGAAATAAGAATACAGATAATAAATGGGAAATGTTTAGGAACATCCTAAATAGGCAGTGTAAGCGGTTTATACCTTGTGGGAATAAAAGGACTAGAAATAGGAAAAACCCAATGTGGCTAAACAAAGAAGTAAGACAGGCAATTAACAGTAAAAAGAAAGCATTTGCACTACTAAAGCAGGATGGCACCATTGAAGCTCTAAAAAACTATAGGGAGAAAAATACTTTATCTAAAAAACTAATTAAAGCTGCCAAAAAGGAAACAGAGAAGCACATTGCTAAGGAGAGTAAAACTAATCCCAAACTGTTCTTCAACTATATCAATAGTAAAAGAATAAAAACTGAAAATGTAGGCCCCTTAAAAAATAGTGAGGAAAGAATGGTTGTAGATGACGAGGAAAAAGCTAACATATTAAACACCTTCTTCTCCACGGTATTCACGGTGGAAAATGAAATGCTAGGTGAAATCCCAAGAAACAAAGAAAATCCTATATTAAGGGTCACCAATCTAACCCAAGAAGAGGTGCGAAACCGGCTAAATAAGATTAAAATAGATAAATCTCCGGGTCTGGATGGCATACACCCACGAGTACTAAGAGAACTAAGTAATGTAATAGATAAACCATTATTTCTTATTTTTAGTGACTCTATAGCGACAGGGTCTGTTCCGCAGGACTGGCGCATAGCAAATGTGGTGCCAATATTCAAAAAGGGCTCTAAAAGTGAACCTGGAAATTATAGGCCAGTAAGTCTAACCTCTATTGTTGGTAAAATATTTGAAGGGTTTCTGAGGGATGTTATTCTGGATTATCTCAATGAGAATAACTGTTTAACTCCATATCAGCATGGGTTTATGAGAAATCGCTCCTGTCAAACCAATCTAATCAGTTTTTATGAAGAGGTAAGCTATAGGCTGGACCACGGTGAGTCATTGGACGTGGTATATCTCGATTTTTCCAAAGCGTTTGATACCGTGCCGCACAAGAGGTTGGTACACAAAATGAGAATGCTTGGTCTGGGGGAAAATGTGTGTAAATGGGTTAGTAACTGGCTTAGTGATAGAAAGCAGAGGGTGGTTATAAATGGTATAGTCTCTAACTGGGTCGCTGTGACCAGTGGGGTACCGCAGGGGTCAGTATTGGGACCTGTTCTCTTCAACATATTCATTAATGATCTGGTAGAAGGTTTACACAGTAAAATATCGATATTTGCAGATGATACAAAACTATGTAAAGCAGTTAATACAAGAGAAGATAGTATTCTGCTACAGATGGATCTGGATAAGTTGGAAACTTGGGCTGAAAGGTGGCAGATGAGGTTTAACAATGATAAATGTAAGGTTATACACATGGGAAGAGGGAATCAATATCACCATTATACACTGAACGGGAAACCACTGGGTAAATCTGACAGGGAGAAGGACTTGGGGATCCTAGTTAATGATAAACTTACCTGGAGCAGCCAGTGCCAGGCAGCAGCTGCCAAGGCAAACAGGATCATGGGGTGCATTAAAAGAGGTCTGGATACACATGATGAGAGCATTATACTGCCTCTGTACAAATCCCTAGTTAGACCGCACATGGAGTACTGTGTCCAGTTTTGGGCACCGGTGCTCAGGAAGGATATAATGGAACTAGAGAGAGTACAAAGGAGGGCAACAAAATTAATAAAGGGGATGGGAGAACTACAATACCCAGATAGATTAGCGAAATTAGGATTATTTAGTCTAGAAAAAAGACGAATGAGGGGCGATCTAATAACCATGTATAAGTATATAAGGGGACAATACAAATATCTCGCTGAGGATCTGTTTATACCAAGGAAGGTGACGGGCACAAGGGGGCATTCTTTGCGTCTGGAGGAGAGAAGGTTTTTCCACCAACATAGAAGAGGATTCTTTACTGTTAGGGCAGTGAGAATCTGGAATTGCTTGCCTGAGGAGGTGGTGATGGCGAACTCAGTCGAGGGGTTCAAGAGAGGCCTGGATGTCTTCCTGGAGCAGAACAATATTGTATCATACAATTATTAGGTTCTGTAGAAGGACGTAGATCTGGGTATTTATTATGATGGAATATAGGCTGAACTGGATGGACAAATGTCTTTTTTCGGCCTTACTAACTATGTTACTATGTTACTATGTAAAATAACCCCTCCAGTAAGGGGAGGGGATTGGGATAAATTGATCCTGCAAAAAGAGAGCAGGTTGATATTCACCCTGAGAACCGTGCAGCCAGCAGGCATGAATGAGTTACAACCCTATAGTTGTTTTCTATAGAATTCACTTTCCATCTGTACATTGCACCTTGGCGATTAAGGGTCTTGCAATGAGGGAAAGCCGCCGTGGAGTGGGGGCGCCATTGCGCAAGATTTTAGGGTGCCAACCCCCGCGTTAGGCAGTTTTCAGATGGTAGGGTGAGACCCCCCACCCTCAAAAGTATGTTTCATAACTATGTACTGCTTTTATAGCTACTTTCCTATCTCCCATGCACAATTTAGGGAAAAAATAGGGCTATGCAGTTAGGGACAGCCTCCGTTGAGTGGGGGCGCCTCTTCTCTGCGTATTCCTCTCTTAGGGTGCTAACCTCCGCGACAGGCAGGGCACAGATAGAATAATAGGTTTTAGTTTTCTATAGGGTCTGCAGGTTCCCCGGCACATCCCCTGCACTCTCTGTTTCTCATTAGTACATAGGTCCGTGGTGTTGCGTCCAAGTAAATGAATTCATAGCCATTTCCTTTTTGCTGGTTTACTATATATATTTGTGTCATAATTTGTTTTTGTCAATTCAAGTCTCTCTACCCCAGACCATCTTTTTCCCTATTTGATGTCATGCCATTATTGGTATGGGTCAATTCTGTATCATGCTACTTTGGGTATGGGTCGGTGCTAGATTCTAAGTATCCGCCCCTTTTTAGGGCTTGTCCATAAGGGGTGTTTGTTTATACTCATCGCTTCACCCGTATGTGGTGCAGCCCTATTTGGGATTTTTAATGTCTACTTTGACAACATTGTCCCACACTATAGGTACGGTGAAAAGGTTAGCTACTGTTCTGGTCTACGCCGCACGCGCACTTCAGGGGAACTGTGCATTCCACCGGGGTGCCCTGTTTGCGTTCCAAGCATACCAGACGAGTAACCTATCACACCGGAAGTATTTCATATGACCACAGACGCGTCACACGCCAAGGGCTGAGTCTCTCTGACGCGCTGGTGGTCCGAACATACAAAAGACACAGGAGCGAGGGAGATCGGTAAGGCGGCTCAGTCATACCCTGCTACTCCCCTGATGATTCCGGTAGGATGAAACGCGTCGGGAGACGCTGTCTTATGTCACGGCCTCACCATTACCTCACTACATTGAGTGTCCTCACTATGGCAGAGAAAACCGTCAGACTCTGGTGAGATCCACCCACAACAGTGGGTTATACATGTAGTGGTATTTGCCCGCAGCAGTGAGCGGGACCTGTCTGTGCAATTTTATATGTTTGCATTTATTTAGGGTGCATCCTGAGAGGATGTTGCTTCCATGCAAAAGGTATATGGATTGCACTAGCCACTGTTTGAACGCTCATTAGCATTGCAATGGGGGTACATAGTTCCGTTCTATATGTGGCTTAGTGCACTGTTTATATTTTTCTTTGAGGCTTCGGTGACGTGCTGCTTGATTATTGACTGTTACTGTAACCCGGGGCATTTTTGCATATAACAAGTAACGGGTGGTGGCGCCGCATGCGCCTTGTAGCAATATTTGCACATTAAAAAGGGGGGTCTTTTAGGGCTATACTCTCGGTCTATTTTTGTGGTCTGCATTATCTATTATGTGGATATTGTCCCTAATGACGTCACATGGGACACCATATTATTGCAGCAATAACTTATTGAGAGGTATGCATTGATTAGGACATCCCAATTTTTTGTATTATGTGCTACTCTTGTTGGTCTCTATTTTGATTATATTGGGACTAATAGTACAGTCAATTTTTTGTTGAGTGTCTACGTCTATTTGTCTTCCCCTTTCTGTGTTAGGTTAAGGGCACATTTATCACAGGTCCCTGGTTCTTTTTCTTTGTGGTTTTGCGCAATTTTTTATTTAGTATATATTAAAAGCTAAGTTTTACAAAGTATCCAACCGCTATTGCTGTAATTACTGTATTTATTAAGGTGAATATTGAATGCCTCTAATGCTATATGTTGTGGAATAGAGGTGTACAGGGAAATTACATCAAATGTAATCCAAGAAAATTTTGGTGATCATTATGTTTTAGAAAATAATTCCAGAATATCATTAGAATTTCTAATGTACCCAGGAGAACGTTGGGCTAAAGATTGCAAAGGGGAATCCAACCAATCACCCAAAATTTTGTTTGCAGAACCAATTCCATTTATAATTGGTTTCATGGGTGGTGGGTTGGTCCCCTTATGTATTTTGTCTCCATGGTGACCCCGGGGTGAAAGATAGCAGTAAGTCACCAACGGAGTGTGACACGCCTCATCCTTGCCTGTGATTCTTTGATCAAATGCCCTGCAATTCAAAAGCATTGCAGAGTGTTAGATCAGCGATCAGGGCAGGAAAAGTTGATGTCCCATCCCAGGACAGGGTAAAATTTTAAAAAATAAAGTGAACACCATTAGAAAAAAATCGAGGCAAAAATCATGCTTTATCATCATAATGCTGAACAAAAGTGGAATGAGACCGGATGAAAAAGACAAATGTAAACAAAAAAGGTACCTCTGAAAACATCAAATTGTCCTCCCAAAAAACAAACCACAATACAGGTTCATCAGTAGAAAAATAAAAAAGGTATAGTTCTCAGAATAAAGCAAAGCAAAAATAATCATTTTTTTAATTAAATACCGTATTTTCCGGATTATAAGGCGCTGCGGATTATAGCTGCGGATTATAAGATGCACACCAAATTTTGAGGAGAAAAATAAGAAAAAAATATTTTTTAATAAAATGGTGGTGCTTTTTATAATCCTTGCATCTTATTGCTTACTAAGGGTGGTGAATGCGGTGAACCTGGGTCCCAGGGTTTCTCCTGGAGAAGGCAGGAGAGGGGTGATGCTGTAGGAGCCAATAACCAATGCATTTTTGAATAACATTGCACTGGTTATTGGCTCCTACAGTGCTCCATACTGCACACAGGGGCACCACGTGACTGGGCAAGTCACATGACCCAAACGGCATGCAGGTCCTGCTCAGCACAGCACAACGAGAGCTACACTTCCTATTGAACGAGCGGAGCGCCTGTCACCGGCCGGGACAGCACGCTCAGGACTCTCTTACAAGCTGACTGCTGAAAAAAGAAAAGAAAGAAGCTAAGTATTATCCCACTATCTCATTACTACTAGTAAGGACACCTTGTCTGGAAACAACTTGTACCTTCCATGTAGGTATCGATCATTTTAATATCGGAAGTCCTGCCGTTTTATTGCATCTACATTAAGGAGGCACGTCCTCCACTATGTCTTATTACACTTTGCTCTTTTTGCTATTAAGTCCTCTAGTATTAACCCGTGGAAGTGCGCCACGGCACATACACACATATATATATTTATTCTTACCTCGGCATCCCTTAGTTATCGCGTAGCACCTGGACAGTTGGCGTGTATACTAATTAACCCTTTTCCCTTTCACTCTAGTTGAGTCAGCGGATACCTGATCCACCTTCAGTGTTCAACGCTACACAGCCTTTTTTCCATCCAACAGGTAACTAATATCTTATTGGTGTCTTACAAGTGCATATTAACCTACAGTGCAGGTATTATATGTATATATATATATATATATATATATATATATATATATTTATATATATATATATATATATATTATTCTTTGTAGCTTTATCACTTCCCTATGTGGCTTGGGGCTATACTTGCAGCTGACTCTATGCACCTACATTAGCGCCGCTACAAAATACTGTATACGCTAGTTTCCAAAATGGTGTCACTTGTGAGGGTTTTCCACAGTTTAGGCACAATAAACTGGTAGGTTTAGGCACAATAAACTTTAGGTTAATAAACTTCTTGAATGTGGTTTTGTATGCCCTGAAGGGTGAAGCTTTTAGAATGGTGTCACTTTTAGGTATTTTCTTTCATAGACCCTTCAAATTAATTTATTATGTCCTTTCCTCCCTATCACCCCATCCTCTATTCATTATCAACTGCCTCTCCCCACCCATCAATTCTTCATTTAGTTTCCCCCACCTTCAATACAGCATAATTTGCTCTCCCCAGCACTCAGTACATCATTTACTCCTCCCACCCTTAGTGAACAATTATTTGCTTCTCCCTAATCTCAATTCATCATTATTTGCTGTCCCCCACTCTCCACCCTCAATTCATCATAATTTGCTCTCATCCACCTTCAATACATAATCTTGAAGTCCCCCATTCCCAATTCATCATTATTTGCTCTCCCCCACCCTCAATTCAATATCATTTGCTGCTCCACTGTCAATTCAACATTTGCTCTTCCCACCCCACCTACAATTCATCATTTGTTTACTCTCCCCCACCCTCAATTCATTATAATTTGCTGCTCCCCACCCTCAATTCATCATCTGCTCTCCCCCACCTCCAATTCATCTTTATTTAAACTCCCTCATCTCAGTATATCATCATTGATTGTCCCCTTCCTCCACGCCTAATTCATCATCATTGCTCCCCCCACGCTCATTTAATTCATTTAATTAAAAGGAAAAAAAAGTTTTTCATACTTACCTCTCATAAGATCCCTTGCAGCTCCACTTCCGGTATCCTGGCGCGCTTTATGCTGGTGCATGCGCGATGACATCATCGTGTTAGATGTCATCACCAGCATGTCACAGAAATGTTTTGATGGACATGGAGCTCCATGAAAGCTCCCTGCATCGAGATGTGCCCTGCCGATGGAATCACGCAATACATTATTATACCCTGTCTGAGTACCCCCTCTTTGCTTCTGCTCACCGGACCCCATACACTAGTAAGGGCAGTAATGACCTGATGTCAGCCCTGCTGATGACACACGGATCCAAAACACTGATAACACTGGTACTATTTATTTCCATACATGAAATAACTGGTATTTCATTAAGATCTGAAAGACAACTAAGGCCGGGTGCACACGGTCAATAGTTGGCAGCACTTTGGAGGCAGCACATGTCCGCTGCGTCCAAAGCGCTGCTGGCTTTTGATCGCAGGTGGTTCTTCATGTGTTCATTGAACTGTGTGGAATCACCACATCAAATACATTTTACTGGTGAAACTTATCTTGCAGAGACTTGCTGCAGTTTGGAAAGATGCGCTACCTTAGCATCTCCACAGGTAAGCCACAGGCATCGGTGCACGCATAGTGGAGATGGGATTTCTTGAAATCCCATCTACTATGCTGTAACATCTGGACGCTGTGGGTTGGACGCTGCGGATGTACGCAGTGTCCAACCTACAGTGTTTACTGACCATGGGGACATACCCTAAGCCTAAAGTCACAGCTTATAATGAAAGCTACTAATATAAAATAAACAACATATTTGTATTTTAATATTACAATTGTAAGGTTTAGTTTATTTTACAGTTGTGCTCAAAAGTTTGCATACCTTGGTAGAATATTTGCTTTCTTAGCCTTTTTTCAGAGAATATGAATGATAACATCAAAACTTTTTCTCAACTAATGGTTAGTGGTTGGGTGAAGCCATGTTTTGTCAAACTACTGTGTTTTCTCTTCTTAAATCATAACGACAACCCAAAACATCCAAATAACCCTGATCAAAAGTTCACATACCCCACGTTAGGAGTCGAGTTCCCGCCGCTGCACAGGGGGAATCTTGAGCCATGTCCACTGCGGTCTCCCATTCTCCTCCAGCCGCAGTGGAGACGTCGGTCCCAGTGTATGGCTCAAGCTGATACTGTGTGCTTGGTTACTGCTGCCTTTCCAGGCTCTGCCTTTGTAGCAAGTACTGATCAGCAGTGAGCAGGCGTTTCAGGGACTAAGTCCTGCTTTTTCCATACTGAGCATGCCCACAGGACGACCTCCCATTGGAGGTCGCGGGTCACACGCTCAGGTCCTGTAGCAGCTCCTATTGGACCACTAGGAAGGTCATTGAGAGCTACAGCTATAAAAGGTTTGCATGGCCGCACGGCCATGTGCTAGTATAAACTTGATAATGTGTGTGTCTGTAGATGAATGTCTGTCAATGGATGAAAGCTCCTTAATCATTCCCATTCCTTGTGTTGATGACTGCCCGCGAATGGTGGAAGCTACCTAGCACCGACAGTGCTACCTGCACACTTAGCACACATTACAGCGTCTATTCGCAGTGCCTGCCTGAACGGCACCGTGCGCAATCAGTGCGCTTTCCTGACAGCCGGTCAGTGTAGGGTGGGAATTCCTGCTTTGGACTCAGAATCTGACTGAGGGCGTCCTCAGGCGCGGGCTCAAAAGCCACCGAGGGTCAGAGCGAGTCCAATCACCAGTTTAGTGGGGGTGATTCATAGGGATCCCACTAGTGTCTTTCAGCGGCACCCTGTGACTTCTAACAGGGTGAAGCATATTTATGACGACTCTGTGAAGCAGCAGAGTTCGCTTCCATTCACACTGGGTGAGGTCTAACCCACGTCTGAGCAAGAATCCGCCATTACTCAGCAGCAGGTGTCATCTCTGCACGGTGGACCCCAGACTGCAAACACACCTCATATTCTCTAATATTATTTGCAAAAAAGAAAAAAAAAGAGCATGAACCGCACATCCCAAAATCATACGTTGATCTAAAGCCGCTAGGCAAAAATTAATATAACTGAATATGAGGTTTTCAGTTTAACATTCTGATCAGACTGTATGAAGCCCACTGCCCCTTCACGGCAAACCTCTTTTTTTTCTCTAATATTATTAGTGCGTTCCGCCAGTCCTAACACCCCATTTCTTAATACCGTGTATTGCCCCCTCTAAAATCAATAACAGCTTTAATTCTCTTGTGGTAGTTTTGGATGAGGTTCTTTATTTTCTCAGATGATACAGCTGCCCACTGTTCTTGGCAAAAAGCCTCCAGTTCCTGTAAACTGCTGGTCTTTCTAGCATGAACTGCATGCTTGAGATCTCCCCAGAGTGGCTCAATGATATTGAGGTCAGGAGACTGAGGTGGTCACTCCAGAACCTTCATTTTGTTCTGCTGTAGCCAATGACAGGTCGACTTAGCCTTGTGTTTTGGATCATTGTCATGTTGGAACGTCCAAGCTGATGATTGCAAATTTGCCTCCAGTATTTGCTGATAATGTGCTGCATTCATCCTTCCTTCAACTTTGACCAAGTTTCCTGTGACTATGTAGCTCAAACATCCCCAAAACAGTGATCCATCTTCTTGCTTTACAGTAGGAATGGTGTTCCTTTCATCACAGGCCTTGTTGACCTCTCTCTCCAAATCTATGGTTGTGGACAAAAGGTTCACTTTTGGTCTTATCACTGCAAATTACCTTGTTCCAAAATATTTGAGGCTTGAGTCTGTTCAGTTTTGCGTATTGTAGGCAAGATACTTTGTGGCATTTGCGCAGTAATAGTTTTCTTCTGGCAACTTGACCATGCAGACCATTTTTCTTCAAGTGCCTCCACATTGTGCATCTTGAAACAGCCACACCGCTAGTTTTCAGAGAGTCTGGTATTTCAGCTGATGTTATTTGTGGGTTTTTCTTTGCATCCCGAAAATTTTCCTGGCAGTTGTAGACGAACTGTTTTTGGTCTGCATGACCGGGGTTTTGTTTTTACAGTGCCCCTGATTTTACATTGTTAATCTTAGTTTGAATGCTGCTGACTGGCACTATCAATTCCTTGGAAATCTTTTTTGTATCCCTTTCCTATTTTATACAGTTTAACTACCTTTTCCTGTAGATCCATTGACAATTCTTTTGCTTTCCCTTTGACTCACAATCCAGAAACATCAGTGGCTGGATGAAAGATGCAAGCGCCTGTCTGGATCCCACAATCTCACTCAGCACTTTTATGCACACACTCTGATTACAAGCAAACAGGTCACAGGTGAGGATGTTACCTTTAGTAGCCATTTGAACCCATTTGTGTCAACTTCTGTGCATGTTATAAGGCCAAAATCACCAGGGTATGTGAACTTTTGATCAGGATCATTTGGATGTTTTGGTTTGTTATAATGATTCAAAAAGAGAAAACACAGTAGTTTAACAATAAATGGCTTTACCCAACCACTAACCATGAGTGGAGAAAAAGTTTTGGTGTTATCATTCATATTCTCTGAAAAAAGGCCAAGAAAGCCAATATTCTGCCTTGGTATGTAAACTTTTGAGCACAACTGTATTTGCCTTATGAAATTTTGGGGGAGTCCATGTTATGTAAGCTGCAACTCTGAGCTGTGCACAGCAGGTCCAGATATTTATTTTGCAAAATGAGCATGATGAGTATTTGCAGCAGAAATGTCTGCACCAAGAACACATCTGTTGACAGGAGAAACGCTACATGAAATATGGTTGTTTTTGATGCATTTGTGATGTATTTTTTGCAAGCGTTTTTTCCCTATTCATTCGAATGAGTATAAAGGTACCTTCACACTGAACGATATCGCTAGCGATCTGTGACGTTGCAGCATCCTGGCTAGCGATATCGTTGAGTTTGACAGGCAGCAGCGATCAGGATCCTGCTGTGACATCGTTGGTCGGCGCAGAAAGTCCAGAATTTTATTTCGTCGCTGGACTCCCACAGACATCGCTGAATCGGCGTGTGTGATGTCTTCATTGGTAACCAGGGTAAACATCGGGTTACTAAGCGCAGGGCCGCGCTTAGTAACCCGATGTTTACCCTGACTACCAGTGTAAATGTAAAAAAAACAAACACTACATACTTACATTCCGGTGTCTGTCCTCTCCGGCGCTCTGCTTCTCTGCACTGTGTAAGCGCAGCGGCCGGAAAGCACAGCAGTGACATCACCGCTGTGCTCTGCTTTCCGGCCGGCACTTAGTGCAGAGAAGCAGAGCGCCGGAGAGGACAGACACCGGAATGTAAGTATGTACTGTTTGTTTTTTTTACGTTTACGCTGGTAACCAGGGTAAACATCGGGTTACTAAGCGTGGCCCTGCGCTTAGTAACCCGATGTTTACCCTGGTTACCAGGGGACTTCGCATAGTTGGTCACTGGAGAGCTGTCTGTGTGACAGCTCTCCAGCGACCACACAGCGACGCTGCAGCGATCGGGATCGTTGTCTAGATCGCTGCAGCATCGCTTAATGTGACGGTACCTTAAGGCTGTGTGCACACGTTCAGGATTTTTCGTGTTTTTTTCGCGGATTTTCGCTAAAAAAATGCGATAAAACCGAAAAAAGCGCATACATTAAGCATTCTATTATTAGAATGCAATCCGTAATTTTTGTGCACATGTTGCGTGTTTTTTCCGCGGTGGAAACCTGTCAGTTTTCCAAGCGATGCTACAGATTGCTTGGAAAACGATAGCATTCTGCAAGCTAATTACGCTTGTAAAACGCTAGTGTTTAGTGGGAAAACGCATGCCGAAACGCATACGGAAATTTCTGCAACAATTCCGACGTGTGCACATAGCCTAAAACACTGCAAAAACCCTGAAAGAATTGTCATGCTGCAAATTTGAAACTGCTTAAAATTTCCAAGGAAAAATTAAGCAGCATGTGCATGAAAATATAGAAATCTACTTCATTTTACTGGCACCGTAAATGGCAGTGTTTGTGTGCAGCAAATTTGGTGCAAAAATTTCTGCTGCAAATATAAACAGTAATTCTAGGTTCATACAGTTTTTTTATGAAAAGGAATAATCTTACAAGTTTTTGAACAAGAAACCAAACTTTGTCTTTTATGGTTGATGTGTTTTCCTCAAGCAATTACTGAAGTGATTTTGAAAGTGTTTCTGAAGCATTTTTATTTTTTAAACAGGGAGTCTTTAGAATTTTGACTTAAAAATATCAGGTTTGGATCAGCTTGCATGAGAAATCAGTCTCACGTAAGTTGGCCTGACCTTCCACTTTCTCCACAGAGAGGTTTTCAAATACCCATTGGAAACAATATCTTAAAGAACTCATCGCAATAAGAGCTAAGTGGATTTTCCATTGAATTGAATAGTAAGGGTATTCATTGAGCAAGTGAAGTGGTTTTTTAAGAGGATTTTGTAGCAGATACTCTTCAAAATACTCCTAAAAAACTGTGTGAATCTAGTCTAAAAAAGCAAAACAATGCCAAAAAACACTATCTGACTAAATGAGAGTTTATTTCTAATTATATGTCAATTGGCTACTTTCCAAAGAGGGAGGAGGGAGAAAGGGCTGAATTGTCTTCATTTCATATCGTCAGCTGATAACATGTTAGGATTAAAGTACTCAGTCTGTAATTGCTGAGAAAAAATGTTTAAGTAACCTAAAACTGTTACGACAAATGACTTATTATAAGGACCTGAGAAGTGGACCCTCTGGGTCACGGTCTCAGAGCCCCCGAAGGCGAGTGGACCAGATAGTGCCATCCCCTGTACAGACGGAGAGAGACGGAGCCACTGAGGAGACTAGGATGGGGGAGACACCGGACGGACAGGGACTGCAGAGACAGGGTACTGACCAGTGAGACGAAGCCACTGAGGTGACCTGGATGGAGGAGACCCCGGATGAGCAGGGACTGCAGAAACAGAGTACTGACTGGTGAGATGGAGCCACTGAGATGGCCTGGACAGAGGAGATACCGGACGGGCAGAGACCACAGGAACTCAGGACTGGCAGAGATGGCAGGAACACAAGACTGGCAGGGACGGCAGGAACACAGGACCACAGGACTGGCGGAGAAGACTGGCACAGAGAACTGGCAGGGATGGCAGGATCGGAAGGCACACAGGAATGGCGGGGATGGTTGGAACAGCAGGCACACAGGAATGGCAGGGAAGGCTGGCACACAGGGCTGGCAGGCAAGGCAGAAGACGAGAATGAGGAGCAAGTCAAGACTGGGTGAACGTGAGTGGAGCCAAAGATACTAAGGAGACACCAGCTAGAAGCTGGCGAACGCAATAGACGCAAAGGCGTCTTACCAGTGCGGATGCAAGGAAGAAGTACCCGATGGGCGCTGCCATACTGGGGCGGAGCCACCGGGTCACGGCCTCCCAGAAACCCCAGCGGTGAGAGGAGCGCGTCTGCGCATGCGCGGACCGCTGAAGGGACGAGCACCAGAGAATGCAGACAAAGAGGAGCGAGGAGGAGCGTCGGGAATGCGTCGGCTGGATGTTGGCAGCGCCGCTGTTAGGGATGCCGCTTCTACGCACCTCTGGCGCTCAACTCCAGGGTCCCGGCGTGCTCCTCCTGATTCTTCTGCGGCTGTTCCTCCTGCTTTGTGCTTCTGCAGCGGCTCCGGCTCTTCCTGCTTCTGGTTCCCAGCATGCTCCACTCCTCGGTGCTCCTCTGCTTCCTGTTTCTGGCTCTGCTACAGGGATCCATCTCCTGCGCAAGTGTCCTAGCTTCTCTAGAGGGTGCACGCGCTACAATCCTTCTGCTGTTGGATACCTGAATCCGGTGATCTCCTATAGCCAATCCGGGTGAGGTATCTGGTATATCAGGCCGTCTCCCCTGCATGGTGGCGCCTGATCGTCACTTGCTTTTCGCTTATGTCTCTGGCCCCTCTGTTCTCTAGTGTCTGGCATCCCCATGCTATTCACGTTGTCCTGCGTTATCCTGTGTCCGTGCTCTCCTCTGCCTCTGTTAGCATTTCCTATCGTTCGTTTCCCCTAATCCTCTCTCTCTCTACCTACAGATCCATCTTCGTTCCAGCTTCCCTGTTTTCTTGTACCTTTGAGCGTGTGTTTTCCGTTGCAGTTGTTCCAGTCGTCCTGGTTCCCGTATTACTGTCCCCAGTACTTTCTTTGTTTTTTGTCTGATTCCCTTCCCTCCTTCTGAGCCATCCCTCTCAGTATTAGCTACTGTTGTCTGGTGACCTCTGGGTCGGTCCCACTAGGCCAGCTCACCTTGGGGTAGGCCTTTTCCATGGTCCAGAATGTCCACTCTAGCTCCTCCTCCTTGGTAGCGTCACACCGGACAGGTACGTATAATGTGGCGTAACACATATCTCCATCATGTTAGCTCAATATTTTAGAACCACAATGAAAATGTTTAAAGGGGTTATCCGCTTTCTCTTTACTTTAGAAAATGTGTTAGGAACATGATTTTGTGACATTTACTAATATATTACACAGCTCTCGTTTTCTTAAAATGGCAGTTGATGGAGGAGCATAACATTGAGTAGACACCCCCTATAAGAATTGATTATAGTTAATACGTTTTATTTACTGTCAGATTTAAATTAAAGTACAGAATAGGGCTGAAATAGCAGATTTATTTGTATTAGTGGTGAATTGTCTACATTATGCCATTTTGGTGTTAGATGTAAGCAAATCTTTCCTTTTTTTCTCCTGTTAAGTTATTCTTTAGTGATGCAAATCTGGACATTAAGGAATCTGTACCAGCATTATACTTGTGAATTGCTTTGTAATTTGTCTTCTCCTTTCTTCAAACTGGACCTTTAACCCAATCCCACCTCTACCCTCCCTTATCCTCCCCTCTTTTGAAGTCCACTCTGTCCGCATCTACTCTCTCTCCAACCTACAAGTGGCCGTCATATACCGACCTCCGGGCCAGGCCACTGCCTTTATTAACCAATTCTCAACCTGGCTTTTTCACCTTCTCTCTGTTGACATTCCTACCATCATCATGAGTGACATCAACATCCCCACTGATACCCTTCAGTCATCAGCCTCCAAAATTCTGTCCCTTACTTCATCTTTTGGATTCACTCAGTGGTCCTCCGCAGCCAC
The DNA here is from genome assembly GCF_032444005.1 of Ranitomeya imitator. Taxonomy (NCBI): domain Eukaryota; kingdom Metazoa; phylum Chordata; class Amphibia; order Anura; family Dendrobatidae; genus Ranitomeya; species Ranitomeya imitator. The sequence continues at coordinate 517,021,627 of NC_091285.1, forward strand.
CCACACAGATGGACATACACTAGACCTGGTCTTTGCCCGTCTCTGCTCTCTAACTTCACTATCTCCCCTCTCCCTCTATCCGACCACCATCTTCTCACCTTCTCATCCTTGTCCTCCTCACCGGTCACCCATGTCCAGCAATATGCGCATCCCCGCAGAAACCTTGCACACCTAGACACCCACACACTCTCTGACTCTATCCTACCACTGGCATCCATATCCTCACTACACGACACAGACAGTGCCACTGCTTTCAACAATGCCACTCTCACATCAGCAAATTGACATGGTTGCCCCTCTTGTTCATGGCAGAGTGTGACATATCAATAGACAACCCTGGCACCATAATAGCACTAAAAAGCTCCACAAGTGTCCAGGGTTGGAGAGTGGCATTGGAAGAAAACACATTCGCAAGAAGACTTCACTGCATTCAAACAGGCAACACTCGCTTTTAAATCTGCTCTCACCTCGGCTAAACAGGCCTACTTCACAACCCCTGTATCTTCCCTATCCTACAACCCCAAACAGTTATTCAAAACCTTTATCTCCCTCCTCTGCCCCCCACTGCCCCCTCCAACCTCCCTCATCTCTGCTGAGGACTTTGCCACACACTTTAAAAATAAGATCAACAAAACAAGGCAAGTCTTCATTGTTCAACCACCTCAACCCCTTTGTATACCAGACCAAGTAATGGTCAATGATGAGTAAAGTAATGATGGCCACTCGTTTTTCTTTACTTAGCTGCTTTTTTCTTGCCATAATACAAGTTCTAACAATCTATTCAGTAGGACTATCAGCTGTGTATCCACCAGACTGCTGCACAACACAACTGATGGTCCCAACACCATTTATAAGGCAAGAAATCCCACTTATTAAACCTGACAGGGCACACCTGTGAAGTGAAAACCATTCCCGGAGACTACCTCTGGAAGCTCATCAAGAGAATGCCAAAAGTGTGCAAAGCAGTCATCAAAGCAAAAGGTGGCTACTTTGAAGAACCTAGAATATAACACATAATTTCAGTTGTTTCACACTTTTTTGTTAAGTATATAATTCCACATGTGTTAATTTATAGTTTTGATGCCTTCAGTGTGAATGTACAATTTCCATAGTCATGAAAATACAGAAAAATCTTTAACTGAGAAGGTGTTTCCAAACTTTTGGTCTGTACTGTACTTACAGCCAAAGCTAATAGACAATACTCTGTACTCCACCCTTTAGACCTGTCCTCTGCTTTCGACACAGTTGACCACTGCCTCCTACTACAGATCCTCTCCTCCTTTGGCATCAAAGACCTCGCCCTATCCTGGATCTCCTCATACCTTTCCAACCGCGCATTCAGCATCTCCCACTCCCACACTACCTCCTCATCCCACCCTCTCTCTCTGTTGGAGTCCTCCAAGGCTCTGTTCCACGACCCCTACTCTTCACAGTCTATGCACTTTGCCTGGGACAACTCATAAAGTCTCATGGATTCCAGTACTACCTTTATGCTGATGACACTCAGATCTACCTTTCTGGCCCAGATGTCACCTCTCTGCTGTCCAGAATCCCGGAGTGTCTGTAAGGCTGGGTTCCCATTGCGTTATGGGAACGCGCTTAACGGACAGCGTTGCACGGCGAAATTAACGCCGTGCAATGCGTCCGTTAGCGCGCTCATTCACGGCAATGGGAACGCGCAGCACTAGCCCATGCCATGTTTGGCACGCGCTAGCGACGCGCCGGTGTTTCCTGGCGCGCCGCGGACGCTGCTTGCAGCGTCCGAGGCGCGCCCGCGGTCCGTTCCCCGCTCTTGCAGATCGGGGATCTGCGAGAGCGGGGACGTTACCGTGGCCCCATTAAAAACATTGCGTTAGCGCAACCCGCTAGCGCTAAACGGGTTGCACTAACGCAATGTGACCCTAGCCTTAGCCATATCCTCCTTCTTCTCCTCTCGCTTCCTCAAACTCAATGTGGACAAATCTGAACTCATTATCTTTCCTCCATCTCATACATCTTCCTTATCTATCGCAAGTAACAACATCACGCTTTCCCCCATACCGGAAGTCCGCTGCCTCTGAGTAACCCTTGACTCTGCCCTGTCCTTTCCACCTCCTGTCACCAGCTCAAAAATATCTCCAGAATCCGTCCTTTCCTCAACCGTCAATCTACTAAAATGCTTGTGCATGCTCTCATCATCTCCCGCCTTGATGACTGCAACATCCTTTTCTGTGGCCTCCCTGCTAACACCCTTGCACCTCTCCAGTCCATCCTTAACTCTGCTGCCCGACTAATTCATCTCTCTCCTCGCTACTCCTCTGCAACCCTCAACCTATTGTCTTCGTCCCACCATCCTGTGGAATGTAAGCCCGCAAGGGCAGGGTCCTCGCCCCTTTGTATCAGTCTGCAATTGTTAGTTTGCTTACTGTAAGTGATATCCGTAATTAGTATGTAACCCCTTCTCATGTACAGCACCATGGAGTCAATGGTGCTATATAAATAATAATAATAATATTTTGCTTTATATAGCTTATTACCTTTATTGAATTGCACGTGAAAGGCAAATTTCAATCTCCTGTTAAAGTTACTTAATGATTTAAAGCTTAGCAGAAGAACAGTAAAGGGGGAGTATATATGGAGTAGCTTCCAAGATACCATAGTGTGCAAATATAAGAAGGGGTAAAGATCAAATCTGTTGTGTGATCTAAAGTGAGAAAATGCAGCTAACTGCAGAAAGAATCCATAATCCTCAAGCTTTCAACAGGATGAAATCCATTTACTGCTAACTGTGCTTATGATGAAAATCTGCCCACACCCTTGACTGCAGTACAAAGACATGGAATTGAACAGATGGAAAGACTATTAAAATTCAGTTCGCCTACAATTGTGCAAACACTTGGTTAAATATAATTATCTTTTTTACTTATGTGGGTCAAATATGACTTGTATCAAGAGCCATATTTGAAGCCGTTATCAACTGAAATACCATTATAATATAGAATTTATATTAAAACATTTCTACACAGAATGATTGAAGGGCCTAGGGAGGTAAAATTACTGTCAATAAAGAAGAACATTAAAAATATAAGAAACTAATGAGAGCAGAGGTAAAGCTATAGGAGTCACCTGGGCTTTCAGGGTCTCCAAAGATATTCCTGTGTCAACAATATCAGAAATGCAACAGATTTGGTACTAAAGTCGATATATACTCTCCTGTCTGATCAAGCACCATGTGACCACATCTGTAACCTGGGTCGCCGTGTGGAGACGCAGTTATTCTCTCAATGTCTAGTCTCTTTCTGCATTTCATAGACTTGCATTGAGAATATTCAAAAGGTGACCTCCGCTCCACACAGCAACCACGGTGCGATACGACAAGTCACAAATACAGTCAGGTGATGCTGCAAAGGACAAGGCCGCTTCTTAAACAAGAGAAGATGGCAACTGGTAAGTATACTATATTCATATATCCATGATATTTAAAGGTAACCTGTCACCAGGTATAAACTACAGCCACCACCTTTACTGCCTCCTATACAGCAGTCTAGCAAGCTGTATATAAGTACCACACGCCCTCTGCATAGCCTCAAATATAGCTGTCATTATCCCCCCATATGGCGTGTTCTGGTTTGATGAGCGGCACTGGTCTTGCTAAATGTGAGAAATCATGTCTAATTTGCCTTTTTTAGTCTGTTTTTGTTGTGTTGTTCCAATAAACACAAAGGAAATATAAAGTGTATAACAAAATGTGTAATTGCAATAATTTTATAGGAGACATTTTTCGTTTTCTGGAACAATTTCAAGAGGAGTGCCAAATATATATATATATATATATATATATACTAGCTGAAGAGCCCGGCGTTGCCTGGGCATAGTAAATATCCGTGGTTAGTTATAGCACCTCACTTCTCTTATTTTCCCATCACGCCTCTCAGTTTCCCCCTCACTCCTCTCATTCCCCCTTCACTCCTCTCATTCCCCCCTAACACTTGTCATTTCGACCTCACATCTGTTATTTTCCCATCACTCCACTATTTTCCCTCACTCCCCTCACACCTTTTCGTTTTCAGCTCACACCTCTCATTTTCCCCTCAGTATGTAAATGTTTGTCATCTCCCTTATATATAGTAGACACCTGCATGTCATCTCCTGTATATAGTATATACCTGTATGTCATCTCCCCTGTAAATAGTATATACCTGCTGTATGTCATCTCCTCCTGTATATTGTATATACCTATGTGTGATCTCCTCCTGCATATAGTATATACCTGTATGTCATCTCTTCTGTATACACTATATACCTGTATACCATCTCCTCCTATATATAGTATATACTTGTATGTCATCTCCTGTATATAGTATATACCTGTATGTCATCTCCTCTGTATACAGTATATACCTGCTGTATGTCATCTCCTCCTCTATATACCTATGTGTCATCTCTTCTTTTATATAGTATATACCTGTATGTCATCTCCTCCTGTATATAGTAGATACATGTGTCATCTCCCATGTATATAGTATATACATGTGTGTCATCTCCTCCTGTACATAGTATATACTGTACCTGTGTGTCATCTCCTCCTGTATATAGTATATATCTGTGTGTCATCTCCCCTGTATATAGTATGTACCTGTATGTCATCTCCTCCTGTATATAGTATATACCTGTGTGTCATCTCCTCCTGTATACAGTATATATCTGTGTGTCATCTCCCCTGTATATAGTATATACCTGTGTGTCATCTCCCCTGTATATAGTATGTACCTGTATGTCATCTCCCCTGTATATAGTATATACCACTGTGTCATCTCCTCTGTATATAGTATATACCAGTGTCTCATCTCCTCCTGTATATAGTATATACCTGTGTGTCATCTCCTCCTGTATATAGTATATACCTGTGTGTCATCTCCTCCTGTATATAGTATATATCTGTGTGTCATATCCTCCTGTATATAGTATATACTTGTGTGCCATCTCCTCCTGTATATAGTATATACCTGTATGTCATCTCCTCCTGTATATAGTATATACCTGTGTGTCATCTCCCCTGTATATAGTATATATGTGTGTGTCATTTCCCCTGTATATAGTATATACCTGTATGTCATCTCCTCCTGTATATAGTATATACCTGTGTGTCATCTCCCCTGTACCTAGTATATACCAGTGTGTCATCTACTCCTCTATATAGTATATACCTGTGTGTCATCTCCTGTATATAGTATATATGTGTGTGTCATCTCCTCCTGTATTAGACCTCATTCACCCGTTATTTGGTCAGTATTTTTACCTCAGTATTTGTAAGCTAAATTGGCAGCCTGATAAATCCCCAGCCAACAGGAAGCCCTCCCCCCTGGCAGTATATATTAGCTCACACATACACATAATAGACAGGTCATGTGACTGGCAGCTGCCGTATTTCCTATGTGGTACAGTTGTTGCTCTTGTAGTTTGTCTGCTTATTAATCAGATTTTTATTTTTGAAGGATAATACCAGACTTGTGTGTGTTTTAGGGCGAGTTTCATGTGTCAAGTTTTGTGTGTTGAGTTGCGTGTGGCGACATACATATAGCGACTTTTGTGAGATGAGTTTTGTGTGGCAACATGCGTGTAGCAATTTTTTGTGTGTCGAGTTGCATGTGACAGGTTAGTGTAGCAAGTTGTGGGCAGCAAGTTTTGCGCATGGCGAGTTTTGCACATGGCGAATTTTATGTGTGGTGCGTTTTGAGTATTTGCAAGTTTTGTGTGAGGCAACTTTTGCATGTGTTGCAACTTTTGTGCATGTGGCAATTTTTCCACGTGAGCAAGTTTTGCGTGTGGCGAGTTTTCCATGAGGTGAGTTTTGCACGTGTGGCGAGTTTTGCATGTGGCGAGTTTTGCGCGTGGCGACTTTTGTGTTTCGACTTTTATGTGGCGAGGTTGGTGTATATGTAGTGAAATGTGTGCTGAGGGTGGTATATGTGTTCAAGCACCTGGTAGTGTGTGGCGCATTTTGTGTGTGTGTCCATATCCCCGTGTGTGGTGAGTATCCCATGTCGGGGCCCCACGTTAGCAACTGTACGGTATATACTCTTTGGCGCCATCGCTCTCACTCTTTAAGTCCCCCTTGTTCACATCTGGCAGCTGTCAATTTGCCTCCAACACTTTTCCTTTCTCTTTTTCCCCATTATGTAGATAGGGGCAAAATTGTTTGGTGAATTAGAACGCGCAGGGTTAAAATTTCACCACACAACATATCCTATGACGCTCTCAGGGTCCAGACGTGTGACTGTGTAAAATTTTGTGGCTGTAGCTGCGACGGTGCAGATGCCAATCCCGGACATACACACATACATACATACATACACACATACACACACACACATTCAGCTTTATATATTAGATTTATTTAATATTTGCAGGCCTTCATAGAAGCACAAAGATGGCAGACTTCAGTCAGGCCCCCACAATCATTCCACAGGTGTATATATGGTGTCACAATCCTGTCTATCCAATCAGTTGCAACATTTGCTATTCAATCCGGTTCATCTGCTGCTATTGAAGCTCCCATCGCAGCAATTTTTGGCAAGTGTCACCTGTGTAGAAGTGTCAAAAACCATCATATATATGATAGACATTGCTAAAGGGTTAAAAAATTGGGTGAAAAGAAGGGGCTCAAAGCAGCATATAGTAAAAAAATTGCTGTTAAATTTATAGTCTATCCTGAAAGCTGTAGCTAAGTGGATAAGTAAAATAAAACATTTAAAAAAACAGATTGCTAGCTCAAAGTGGAGCAGCTCAGGGCCGGGAACCTCCCCACTGTTCTGGAACAACATACACTTATTGGGAGAAGATAGTTCCAGTTCATAACGTGACAAAATATGATAAAATTCAGTACCTTAGTTCAAGAATTTTAAAAGCAAAACAGCGGGCAACACGATATCGGCTTTACCAATGTGTTTCTGCCGCGCAAGGCATTGTGCTACACGAGATATTAGACAATCTAATTACGTCCTATAACCCCATTCCTCCACAGCCAACTTTTGTTTTTTCCTCGTCTCCTTCCAAGAACCATACATTTTTTTATTTTTCCATCCACAAGACTGTACGAGGGTTTGTTTTTTTGTAGGACAAGTTGTAGTTTTGAATGGCACCATTCACTGTACTGAAAAACAGGAAAAAATTCTAAGTGTGGGAAAAAAAATGAAATTCTTGTGTCTTGTTTTTAAGGCGTATATCCTGTGGTAAAAGTCACTCTAAATCATGTTTCTCAAGGTCAGTACAGTAAGAATATGTTCACACGTTCCTGATTTCCCTCCTTTTTTTTCAGGACTAAAAACCGCAGCTCTTGGCAGAAAACGCAGGTGCGTTTTTTGGTGCGTTTTTGGTGCGTTTTTTGATGCGGTTTTTAGTGCGTTTTTTTATGCTGTTTTGTCTGCAGATTGTCTGTGTTTGACACAAATAAAGCTTACTGCAGTGGGGGAAAAAAAAAAAAAAAAAATGATGTAATTTCCTTGTCCAACCCTTTTCTTCTTCCATCCTCCATTTTGGAACTTACACATCAAAATGAGTGGACGTGCTGAGCGTAGGCCAGTAGTTTAAGTGAAGAAAAAATGTTATTAGTTTGTGTCGTCAAGACTGTTTTCCTTCCCTCGGTTGAGCTGTTTGAGAGCTTGTTTTTTGCATAACGAGCAGATGGTTTGATTGTTAAGATTTTTGGCTTTGTATGACTTTTTGATCTGTTTCTATTGCATAATTTTTAGGAAGAATTGGTGATCAAAAAGATTTCTCATGTAATCTCAAGATGTTATGCTACATCTTTACAGTTTACATTATTAGAGGGGTTATTGATTAATAACTGCTTAGAACGAAATGTAATTGTGCTAGTTTAGTTCACTGCAAAGCGGGCCGTGGAGGGTTGTAGGATTCCACTGTGCATTCTGGCCCCGAATTTTGCGAGACAGCCAGGTCATTTAGGGGACCTTTATGGACTCTTGGCCGAAGTTTTGGTACCGGGTGTTATTTAATTAAATCATCATTCTGTGTCTGCCCATTGCTTATTTATATAAAAAAGGTACAAAAGACTGGTGCTAGGTACTATTTAAGATACTAAAAATCTGATAATTTGTGGTGAATAAATTTGCTTGAATCTCAACACTGGGAAGCTTGTAACATGGGGGCCCACCTTACAGCTATATATAAATACCTGTTAGCCATTATCCCTGTTATAGTGGAGCATCTAATGTAAAACACAGGCGGCTCCTGCAAATCTACTGTGCGTCACCAAACCTGGGATGTACAATTATGGTAGTTTGCATGAAAGGGGTTCTTTGGTTACAACACACCGATCTATGGGCTGCACAGGATAGGTAATAACTTATTGATCTTTTGGATCTGACCATTTGAAAGTGCACCTTGATCGGAAGATATAAAAGTTTTATCCCTGACAGAACACTTATCCCTATTTTAAAATGTAGCAGCAGGTGGGATGTCTGACCGCAGCTCCATTCATTTTCTTGGAGGCCTCCAGAAAAAAACAAGCACAGCTCTCACAGTCACTGAGGGAATAAATGGATCAGTGGTCAAGTCACACATGCTCGCAAATAAAATAATGGGATGCATTAAAAGAGGCATAGATGCTCATGAGGAGAACATCATTTTACCTCTATACAAGTCACTAGTTCGACCACACTTAGAATACTGTGCACAGTTCTGGTCTCCGGTGTATAAGAAAGACATAGCTGAACTAGAGCGGGTGCAGAGAAGAGCGACCAAGGTTATTAGAGGACTGGGGGTCTGCAATACCAAGACAGGTTATTACTAGAGTTGAGCGACTTTTACTTTTTTCGGATCGAGTCGGGTTTCGCGAAACCCGACTTTGTCAAAAGTCGGGTCGGGTGAAATCGGCCGATTATTGCGAAAAGTCGGGGGCCGACTGAACCATGAAACCCAATGCAAGTCAAAGGGGAATCAAAGTCGGCAGTGAATGGAGGACAGGAAAACACCTACAGAGCCCATTTTAATGCCAAAAACATCAATTCCTATTACTTACATACATAGTAACATAGTAACATAGTTAGTAAGGCCGAAAAAAGACATTTGTCCATCCAGTTCAGCCTATATTCCATCATAATAAATCCCCAGATCTACGTCCTTCTACAGAACCTAATAATTGTATGATACAATATTGTTCTGCTCCAGGAAGACATCCAGGCCTCTCTTGAACCCCTCGACTGAGTTCGCCATCATCACCTCCTCAGGCAAGCAATTCCAGATTCTCACTGCCCTAACAGTAAAGAATCCTCTTCTATGTTGGTGGAAAAACCTTCTCTCTTCCAGACGCAAAGAATGCCCCCTTGTGCCCGTCACCTTCCTTGGTATAAACAGATCCTCAGCGAGATATTTGTATTGTCCCCTTATATACTTATACATGGTTATTAGATCGCCCCTCAGTCGTCTTTTTTCTAGACTAAATAATCCTAATTTCGCTAATCTATCTGGGTATTGTAGTTCTCCCATCCCCTTTATTAATTTTGTTGCCCTCCTTTGTACTCTCTCTAGTTCCATTATATCCTTCCTGAGCACTGGTGCCCAAAACTGGACACAGTACTCCATGTGCGGTCTAACTAGGGATTTGTACAGAGGCAGTATAATGCTCTCATCATGTGTATCCATACCTCTTTTAATGCACCCCATGATCCTGTTTGCCTTGGCAGCTGCTGCCTGGCACTGGCTGCTCCAGGTAAGTTTATCATTAACTAGGATCCCCAAGTCCTTCTCCCTGTCAGATTTACCCAGTGGTTTCCCGTTCAGTGTGTAATGGTGATATTGATTCCTTCTTCCCATGTGTATAACCTTACATTTATCATTGTTAAACCTCATCTGCCACCTTTCAGCCCAAGTTTCCATCTTATCCAGATCCATCTGTAGCAGAATACTATCTTCTCTTGTATTAACTGCTTTACATAGTTTTGTATCATCTGCAAATATCGATATTTTACTGTGTAAACCTTCTACCAGATCATTAATGAATATGTTGAAGAGAACAGGTCCCAATACCGACCTCTGCGGTACCCCACTGGTGACAGCGACCCAGTTAGAGACTATACCATTTATAACCACCCTCTGCTTTCTATCACTAAGCCAGTTACTAACCCATTTACACACATTTTCCCCCAGACCAAGCATTCTCATTTTGTGTACCAACCTCTTGTGCGGCACGGTATCAAACGCTTTGGAAAAATCGAGATATACCACGTCCAATGACTCACCGTGGTCCAGCCTATAGCTTACCTCTTCATAAAAACTGATTAGATTGGTTTGACAGGAGCGATTTCTCATAAACCCATGCTGATATGGAGTTAAACAGTTATTCTCATTGAGATAATCCAGAATAACATCCCTCAGAAACCCTTCAAATATTTTACCAACAATAGAGGTTAGACTTACTGGCCTATAATTTCCAGGTTCGCTTTTAGAGCCCTTTTTGAATATTGGCACCACATTTGCTATGCACCAATCCTGCGGAACAGACCCTGTCGCTATAGAGTCCCTAAAAATAAGAAATAATGGTTTATCTATTACATTACTTAGTTCTCTTAGTACTCGTGGGTGTATGCCATCCGGACCCGGAGATTTATCTATTTTAATCTTATTTAGCCGGTTTCGCACCTTTTCTTGGGTTAGATTGGTGACCCTTAATATAGTAACATAGTAACATAGTAACATAGTTAGTAAGGCCGAAAAAAGACATTTGTCCATCCAGTTCAGCCTATATTCCATCATAATAAATACCCAGATCTACGTCCTTCTACAGAACCTAATAATTGTATGATACAATATTGTTCTGCTCCAGGAAGACATCCAGGCCTCTCTTGAACCCCTCGACTGAGTTCGCCATCACCACCTCCTCAGGCAAGCAATTCCAGATTCTCACTGCCCTAACAGTAAAGAATCCTCTTCTATGTTGGTGGAAAAACCTTCTCTCCTCCAGACGCAAAGAATGCCCCCTTGTGCCCGTCACCTTCCTTGGTATAAACAGATCCTCAGCGAGATATTTGTATTGTCCCCTTATATACTTATACATGGTTATTAGATCGCCCCTCAGTCGTCTTTTTTCTAGACTAAATAATCCTAATTTCGCTAATCTATCTGGGTATTGTAGTTCTCCCATCCCCTTTATTAATTTTGTTGCCCTCCTTTGTACTCTCTCTAGTTCCATTATATCCTTCCTGAGCACTGGTGCCCAAAACTGGACACAGTACTCCATGTGCGGTCTAACTAGGGATTTGTACAGAGGCAGTATAATGCTCTCATCATGTGTATCCAGACCTCTTTTAATGCACCCCATGATCCTGTTTGCCTTGGCAGCTGCTGCCTGGCACTGGCTGCTCCAGGTAAGTTTATCATTAACTAGAATCCCCAAGTCCTTCTCCCTGTCAGATTTACCCAGTGGTTTCCCGTTCAGTGTGTAATGGTGATATTGATTCCCTCTTCCCATGTGTATAACCTTACATTTATCATTGTTAAACCTCATCTGCCACCTTTCAGCCCAAGTTTCCAACTTATCCAGATCCATCTGTAGCAGAATACTATCTTCTCTTGTATTAACTGCTTTACATAGTTTTGTATCATCTGCAAATATCGATATTTTACTGTGTAAACCTTCTACCAGATCATTAATGAATATGTTGAAGAGAACAGGTCCCAATACTGACCCCTGCGGTACCCCACTGGTCACAGCGACCCAGTTAGAGACTATACCATTTATAACCACCCTCTGCTTTCTATCACTAAGCCAGTTACTAACCCATTTACACACATTTTCCCCCAGACCAAGCATTCTCATTTTGTGTACCAACCTCTTGTGCGGCACGGTATCAAACGCTTTGGAAAAATCGAGATATACCACGTCCAATGACTCACCGTGGTCCAGTCTATAGCTTACCTCTTCATAAAAACTGATTAGATTGGTTTGACAGGAGCGATTTCTCATAAACCCATGCTGATATGGAGTTAAACAGTTATTCTCATTGAGATAATCCAGAATAACATCCCTCAGAAACCCTTCAAATATTTTACCAACAATAGAGGTTAGACTTACTGGCCTATAATTTCCAGGTTCACTTTTAGAGCCCTTTTTGAATATTGGCACCACATTTGCTATGCGCCAGTCCTGCGGAACAGACCCTGTCGCTATAGAGTCACTAAAAATAAGAAATAATGGTTTATCTATTACATTACTTAGTTCTCTTAGTACTCGTGGGTGTATGCCATCCGGACCCGGAGATTTATCTATTTTAATCTTATTTAGCCGGTTTCGCACCTCTTCTTGGGTTAGATTGGTGACCCTTAATATAGGGTTTTCATTGTTTCTTGGGATTTCACCTAGCATTTCATTTTCCACCGTGAATACCGTGGAGAAGAAGGTGTTTAATATGTTAGCTTTTTCCTCGTCATCTACAACCATTCTTTCCTCACTATTTTTTAAGGGGCCTACATTTTCAGTTTTTATTCTTTTACTATTGATATAGTTGAAGAACAGTTTGGGATTAGTTTTACTCTCCTTAGCAATGTGCTTCTCTGTTTCCTTTTTGGCAGCTTTAATTAGTTTTTTAGATAAAGTATTTTTCTCCCTATAGTTTTTTAGAGCTTCAATGGTGCCATCCTGCTTTAGTAGTGCAAATGCTTTCTTTTTACTGTTAATTGCCTGTCTTACTTCTTTGTTTAGCCACATTGGGTTTTTCCTATTTCTAGTCCTTTTATTCCCACAAGGTATAAACCGCTTACACTGCCTATTTAGGATGTTCTTAAACATTTCCCATTTATTATCTGTATTCTCATTTCTGAGGATATTGTCCCAGTCTACCAGATTAAGGGCATCTCTAAGCTGTTCAAACTTTGCCTTCCTAAAGTTCAATGTTTTTGTGACTCCCTGACAAGTCCCCCTAGTGAAAGACAGGTGAAACTGCACAATATTGTGGTCGCTATTTCCTAAATGCCCAACCACCTGCAGATTTGTTATTCTGTCAGGTCTATTAGATAGTATTAGGTCTAAAAGTGCTGCTCCTCTGGTTGGATTCTGCACCAATTGTGAAAGATAATTTTTCTTGGTTATTAGCAGAAACCTGTTGCCTTTATGGGTTTCACAGGTTTCTGTTTCCCAGTTAATATCCGGGTAGTTAAAGTCCCCCATAACCAGGACCTCATTATGGGTTGCAGCTTCATCTATCTGCTTTAGAAGTAGACTTTCCATGCTTTCTGTTATATTTGGGGGTTTGTAACAGACCCCAATGAGAATTTTGTTACCATTTTTCCCTCCATGAATTTCAACCCATATGGACTCGACATCCTCATTCCCTTCGCTAATATCCTCCCTTAAAGTGGACTTTAGACAAGACTTTACATAGAGACAAACCCCTCCTCCTCTCCGATTTTTACGATCCTTTCTAAACAGACTGTAACCCTGTAAGTTAACTGCCCAGTCATAGCTTTCATCTAACCATGTCTCGGTTATTCCCACTATGTCAAAGTTACTTAAGCTTGTCAATCTTAATTTACTTTATAATAATAGCTAGGCATTGAAATCTGGGGGTCATTTGGCTAAAGTTGGGGGGTAGGGCTGGCTCAAGATTTTCATGGGCCCAGGAAACGCAGAATACGTCACGGCGGTGGAGCAGGGAGAGGTAAGTATTTCAACTTTGCAAGTGGTGTGATCCTGAGCAAGCAGGGGGGTCCACTCATTGGCACTGGCACAGGACCCCTCATAGTACGGCGGTGTGTTTGACGGCGGGTGGCGCCTCCCACTGGCAGATACACTTTTGCGGACTATGAGGGGCCATGTGCCAGTGACGTCGCCAACGAGTATGCTCCCCCCACCTGATGAAGGAACCTGCACTTTCATCTGCACCTTTCTCTTTGTCCCCGTGTAAGGTGGTATAGTATGCGGGAAGGGGAACCTGACTTTCAGCAGGGTCAGATTCTGGCTGTGTAGAGAGCAAGGGGAATGTAGTTGTCTGGGTCAATGTACCAGCGGACTCATCTAGCAGTGGCTGGGCAATGAGCAGGGTGAGGAGGAAACACAGATGTAGGCCCAAATAATAAAGTAGGCTAAATACAGTTCAAAATTGGTAACAGGACTAAACAGGCAGCATTGCTTTGTTCAGTGGAAGACAACTGTAATGAGTAGCAGACACAGTTAGTAGGCCCAAATAATAAAGTAGGCTAAATGCAGTTCAAAATTGGTAACAGGACTAAACAGGTGGCATAGCAAGGTACCGGAGTGGGCTCCTCTGCTGAGTAGCAGACAGTGGTAGTAGGCGCAAAGTATTAACTGGTCTAAATGTAGGCCAGGGCTCCAGTATATTTTAAGTATCATCTATCATTTCAACAAATCTGTATTGGCAGTGACATTGAAGGATTTAACAGCACATAGTACACAGTGGTGGAGCAGGGAGAGGTAAGTATTGCAAGTGGTAGAGAACTGTTCGAGCTGGGGGGAACACTCGTGGGCGGCAGCACTGGCACAGGGCCCCTCATATTACGACGGTGTGTCTGACATTGGTTGTGCACCACCACCATCAGAGGCACTTCATTGTACTATGAGGGACCCTGTGCCAGTGCCGTCGCCTAAGAGTGGGCCCACCCACCTGTCCAGGCAAACGGCACTCGCACGGGTGCTTGCGCCAGGTGGTGACCACGGCCCTGTGGGGGGAGTCAGACCATTTAGGGAGGTATAAAAATGGCCTATGGTGGACATTCAGCAGCTGCAAATGGAGGAATTGGAGAAGTCAGTAAGAGGAGGCCAAAAGCAAGACATTTTTCAGGCAAGCTACGTGTCAGCAGGGGAAGGTGGGGCAAAATAATTTGAAATCCGTGATTGGTTCATTTTAATGAAGGTTAGATTATCCGGCTTTAAAAGCTGTTTTCCTACTCCCAGATAAGGGAGCCTTCGAGGCCTTGTGTAGCCAGACGATGACACTGGCTCAACACCTCCAGCCTTAGGTGCTATTGTGCTTTTGCCACTACCACCAGATGCACCACCATCAGTACCAGCTGGTAACCACCGCCCACGGGCTCTTCCACCAGACTTCCTCATTTTTTGGAAAATCTAACCAAAATAACAACCGTTATATGGTATTGTAAAGCCAGGTAGAAGGTGTTTATAAACGTGTTGAGATTTTAAACCTCCCTTTTTTTTTGGGAGACTGAACCAAAACTCAGGCCCAGTGTATATCACAAAGCAATCTTTTTAATCATAGACCTGAGACAGGGACAAGGGCACATCCCCTACGTCTGGAGGAAAGAAGGGTTAGGCATATTAACAGACGCGGGTTCTTTACTGTAAGAGCAGTGAGACTATGGAACTCTCTGCCGTATGATGTTGTAATGAGTGATTCATTACTTAAATTTAAGAGGGGACTGGATACCATTCTGGGAAAGTATAATGTTACAGGGTATATATACTAGATTCCTTGATAGGGCGTAGATCCAGGGAACTAGTCTGATAGCCGTATGTGGAGTCGGGAAGGAATTTTTTTCCCCAAAGTTGAGCTTAGGCCGGCTTCACATTAGCGTTTACCTGATCTGCGGTGGGCTGCGGACTTCCTCCGTGAAGCCCCGCCCTCGGTCGCACCTCTGCCGCTTGCTCCGCCTACTTCTGCATGCGGCCTTCGTACCTATCTTTAACACTAGGTATGCAGGTCGTGCGATTGTATGCGGATGCTGCCGCATGCGTCGTCTTGACGATGCTGCGACCAGCATAGGACGCAGCCTGTTTTTTTTTCCGCATCATCAAAACAACGCATGCGGCAGCATCCGCATACAGCTGCACGACCTGCGTACCTAATGTTAAAGATAGGTACGCATATAGTTAAATAAATAAGGCAGCACACTGCAGCGCTAAAACATGCAAACTTGAAAACACGAAATTTGAACTGCATTACTGCACTAGAAATATGAAAAATGAGAGCTTTTAGCGCATAAAAATGGCCAATTTTATGTGTACCTGGTAGCCCCGTTACGGCATCTCTCTTATACCAGGTCCTACGCTTGCCTTCCTCGCTGAGAATAAACGTCTCCATCTGAATGGGTGCATATGAAACCTCTTCTTAGACTAAAATTCTCTCTCTCTGTGGAGGGGTATTGGACCTGCTGTAATTAAAACACCTGAAAGATAGGAGGCGGAGTGCACGATCAGAAGGCTAGAGAATACATTTCAAAAACCTGACCTGCACATCCAAACATAGACTAAGTGTTAACAGGTGCTGAACCTAGAGTCGCCAACTCGCATATAGTTAAGTAAATAAGGCAGCACACTGCAGCGCTAAAACATGCAAACTTGAAAACACAAAATTTGAACTGCATTACTGCACTAGAAATATGCCGTAAAGAGACTACCAGGTACACATAAAATTGGCCATTTTTATGCGCTAAAAGCTCTCATTTTTCATATTTCTAGTGCAGTAATGCAGTTCAAATTTCGTGTTTTCAAGTTTGTATGTTCTAGCGCTGCAGTGTGCTGCCTTATTTACTTAACTATATGCGAGTTGGCGACTCTAGGTTCATCACCTGTTCACACTGTGTCTATGTTTGGATGTGCAGGTCAGGTTTTTAAAAGATAGGTACGCAGGCTGCATGCGGGCCGTATGCAGAAGTAGGCGGAGCTAGCGGCGGAGGTGCGGCCGAGAGCGGGGCTTCATGGAGGAAGTCCGCAGACCGCCGCAGATCAGGAAAACGCTAGTGTGAAACTAGCCTTACTATTTGCCACATGGGGGTTCTTTGCCTTCCTCTGGATCAACATGTTAGGGCATGTTAGGTTAGGCTATGGGATGAAATAGATGGACTTAAAGTCTTCGTTCCACCCTAATAACTATGTTACTAATCTAAGTGGCAGAAAGTGGCTGGCTGATATACGACAAACTAACAGGACTGAAGTATATCCACTTTGTGAGAATTTGAATCTCACTTTTTTTGGGAGACTGAACCCAAACTCAGGCCCAGTGTATATAACAACACAATGTAAGTGGCAGAAAGTGGCTGGAAGATATATGAAAAAATACAAGGACTGTAGTACAATTTCAATCTCCTTACAATGATATCAGGGAAAGTATTGCAGCAATAAAAAGGACCGCTGCACACAAAAGTGTGGACAAATAAACAAGATAACTGTGCAGAAAGGAGCAACAGGATTTTTGCTTTTAAAAAAGCAGTTGGTTTGCACAGCGGCGTACAAACAGCAATGCAGCTATCAGGGAGCCTTGTAAGGCAGCCTAATAAGCTACAGAGCTGATGCACAAAAATATAAACTCCACTGTCCCTGCAAACAAATGATGGTGTTGGACAGTTGAAATTGCTACAGCACAAGCAGTTTGGGTGTTAATCTTCCCTCCCTAACTATATCCCTTCTTCTGATGGAGCTGCAGCAACCTCTCCCTATGCTAAGATCGGCAGAAGTAAGATGGCGGACGGTGTGCACGCCCCATTATAGCCCCTGTGACGCCGCAGAAAGCAAGCCAATCACTGTAATGCCCTTCTCTAAGATGGTGGGGACCGAGACCTATGTCATCACGCTGCCCACACTCTGCGTCCTCCTTCATTGGCTGAAAAATGGCGCTGAAAGCGTCATACGAAACGCGACTTTTGCACGCAGATCGCCAACCTCATGGCCGATCCCACACTAGGATCGGGTCGGGTTTCATGAAACCCGACTTTGCCGAAAGTCGGCGATTTTTGAATTTGTCCAATCTGTTTCGCTCAACCCTAGTTATTATACTTGGAGTTATTTAGTTTGGAAAAACTAAGGCTAAAGGGTGATCTTATTTTAATGTATAAATATATAAAAGGAAAGTACAAAGACCTTTCTGATGATCTTTTTAATCATAGACCTCGGACAGGGACCAGAGGCATCCTCCACGTCTGGAGGAAAGAAGGTTTAAGCATAATAACAGACGCGGATTCTTTTCTGTAAGAGCAGTGAGACTATGGAACTCTCTGCCGTATGATGTTGTAATGAGTGATTCATAACTAAAATTTAAGAGGGGACTGGATGCCTTTCTTGAAAAGTGTAATGTTACAGGTTATATATACTAGATTCCTTGATAGGGCGTTGATCCAAGGAACTAGTCTGATTGCCGTATGTGGAGTTGGGAAGGAATTTTTTCCCCCAATGTGGAGCTTACTCTTTGCCACGTGAGTTTTTTTTGCCTTCCTCTGGATCAACATGTTAGGGCATGTTAGGTTAGGATATGGGTTGAACTAGATGGACTTAAAGTCTTCCTTCAACCTTAATAACTATGTTACTATGTTGCTATGCTGCTCCAGTCTAATTAGGATAAAAGCTTCACATTGATGAGTGGTGCTGATTCCAGCAGTCAGACCGCATCCAATCAATAAGTTATCACTTATCCTGTGGAAAGGTGATTATTTGTTTTCAGCTGAGAAAATAAAGAATCTTCTACTTAATATCAGATAAAATAATTGATTGCAATACACAACATAATCCACTATATCAAGACCAATCATACCACATACAAGGGAGAAATTGTGTCATGCTGTGACCAAACCATATATCACTACCACATTGTGACCGAATAATACCACATACAAGGGAGAAATGCCGCCACACCATGACCAGATTACATATTACCACCACATAGCGACAGACTAACACTAACACCTCTAGCTTGGGCCCCTTTGTCCCTGGTGCTGGCCCCCATATTCCTTTTGCTGGCCCCTAGATCCCTGGTCCTGGCTCCATGTACCTTGTGCCGGCCCCATGTCATGTATTTTTTCGAAATATTTAAAATAAAAGTTTACTCTTAGGGTACCGTCACACAGTGACATTTTGATCGCTACGACGGAACGATCCGTGACGCTCCAGCGTCGTAACAATATCGCTCCAGCGTCGTAGACTGCTGTCACACTTTGCAATGTACGACGCTGGAGCGATAATTTCATGACGTATGTGCGATGTAGAAGCCGTTGGTTACTATGCGCACATCGTATACAATATCGTGCACACCTTTGTTACACCATGCGATCATGCCGCCACAGCGGGACACTAGACGACGAAAGAAAGTTTCAAACGATCTGCTACGACGTACGATTCTCAGCGGGGTCCCTGATCGCAGGAGCGTGTCAGACACAGCGAGATCGCTGGAACGTCACGGATATATCGCTGGAACGTCACAAATCGTGCCGTCATAGCGATCAAAATGCCACTGTGTGACGGTACACTTAGTGGCCATATCAAGAAGTTATAAAATGCTAACTAGTTGCAAAATGTCACGGTTCCTATTGTGAGTCTGGAGATACTGTATTTTTGTTTTATTTTTTGATTACTTCACAAACAACTAAACTTCACACAGCTTCGCTCGTGCAAAGAAAGTCTCAGAATATGGTGACACAAACCCAATTTTTATTTTTTCAATTTCTTTGTTTTTAAAAGTAGCAAAAAACAATTAAATACATTTGGTGTTGTTGAATTCATCCTGCCCCACTGAATAAAAATCATGTCATTTTTGCCATATAGTGATGAGTAACAATGGTAGAATTGTGTTTTTTTTAGTCACATTTTTTTTCCCTGCCTTTTTGTAAATTATATGGTCAATTAAATGGCGACAATCAAAACTACAATTCAACCCACCAAAAGGCCCTCATATGGCTACTGTCACGCTCACGCCCTGACTGGTGGGCGTGAGCTCGGGGGGTTTGTGGCCCCTCTGTGCCACAAACCAGACTACCCTGGAAGGGGCGTGACTATGACAGCTGCCTGGGTTTTCACTGGAGCCTCTGATGGTGAGGTCAGGCTTGTGCAGCAGGCAGCTGCCAGGTGCTACTCCAGGGTAGTGTCTGGCTGTGGCTGCTGATCCCACTTGGGAGACAGGAACACCAGGATTGGTGCGGGCATTAGGCAGGACTGGCAGAAGAGCACGGCTGGAACTCAGACGAGTAGGCTGGCACGGCTGAGACAGGGCTGGCAGAGACACGGCAGAGAACACAGGGCTGGCAGAGACACAGCAGGAAACAGGACTGGCTAGGACAGCAGGAACATAGGACTGGAAGGCAGGGCAGGAACGGCAGGTACACAGGATTGGGAGGCACTGCAGAGAACACAGGACTGGAAGGCAGGGCAGGAACGGCAGGAACACAGGATACACAGGACTGGTTGATGTGGTGTATGAATCAGGCTGCACTCAGATGACACCCGAGTGCAGTCCTATTGTGAGTGTGATGAAGGAACAGGTAGGGACCTGTACACACAGAAGATGCAGGTACGGAAACAAGCCAGAAGGAAAGGAGAATGAAGGAACAGGTAGGGACCTGTTCACACAGGAGGTGCAGGAAAGGAAACAAGCAGAAAGTAATGAGGTATGAAGAAACAGGTAGGGACCTGTTCACACAGGAGGACCAAGTAACAAGTAGAAGGTGGAACTAAGAAAAGAGAAGGAGAAGGCAGAGCCAAGAGCGGAGCACAGAGAAAAGCTCAGAGGGAGAAACTCAGAGCAAGGCCAGGCAAACTCAGCAGCTAAACACTAACTGAGCTAACACATTGCACAGGCCCAGAGCACAGGGTGGAGCTGCACTATATACAGGAGGCCTCTTGGTAATTGGTCAGGAACTGATTAGACAGATGCACCTGATTCCTATAAGAACCAGAGAGTTCAGGCACCGGCCCCCTATACACATAGCCATGAAGCATGCAGAGAGCAGAGACACAGAACATGGAGCTGGCATTAAAGAGAAAGCACATCATGACCTGGAGCAGTGGGTAAGATTGTGTGAGAGATGTGAGGCCATGCTGTGATGCCAGCAGAGTTGTTACAGCTACGTGTAAAAATAAAAACTAAAAACTGTGGCTCTTGTCAGGCAAGAATGAAAAGATGAAAGCCGAGAAATAAAAAGTGGCATCATGTAATGATGCCTATATTAGCACATTTTATGCTGTATAATTTATCACATTATCAATACCGATCAAATATGATTTCTCATGTAACAATATATTTTAAACATTAAAAAAAATACAAAACAAATGTGTGTTGGAATTATTTAGTGAAAATTAGACTGCCGTCACACTATCAGTATTTGGTCAGTATTTTATATCAGTATTTGTAAGCCAAAACCAGGAGTGGAACAATTAGAGGAAAAGTATAATAGAAACATATGCACCATGTTAGGACTGGCGGAACGCACCAAGACAGATGGTATAGATGCGTTCGCAGTCCGGGGTCCACCGTGCAGGTGAAAACCTGCTGCTAGCAAGTAGCAGACTATATGGCGGTACACTAGAGTATACACGCGTGGGTTAACCTCACCCAGCGTGAAAGAAGCAATCCTGTTAAGGCACAGGACCGCGGTACCGCACCTAAAGCGCGAGCAAGTAGTCAGCGAACTTAACCCCAACTGGGATTGAAGTCCGATTAGACCCTTGCTGGCGCAACACCGCAACTGGGTGTGAAAAGAAACAGAAGAGCATGCAGTGCCACACTGACGAACGCCACTAACCACCCAGGCTTGGGTAAGGAAAGCACAGAGGAAGTGCACGGCGCCGTACTGGCGGCCACAGCAACTGGACGCTATAATGTGTGACTAGTGCTGTAGGATAAGTCGGGCGCTAGGTAGCAGCCATACACCTTCCGCGAACAGTCATACTATAGGGTAGGGGTATCCAAGGACGACTTGCACTCACAACATACACACATTAGCAATTGTTTGACAATACTAGCGCATGGCCGTGCGGTCATGCGCAGTTTATATAGCAGCAGCACAGGAAGTGGCCACAGCACTTTTGCCCTTCTAGGACCTGCCAAGAGGACCAATGGAATGTGCTGCAGAGCCTGAGCACATGACCCTCGATCTCCAACGGGAGACCTTATGCTGGGCATGCTCAGTACATGCAGACAAGGACTTAGTCCAAGAGAAGTCCGCTCGCTGCTGACCAGCACTGACTTTAATGGCAGAGACTGGAGAAGCAGCAGTAACTCTCAGAACAGAGTGAGAATGAGCAAGACGCTGGGACCGACGTCCTTGCTGAGCAGGCTCCACTGCGGCTGGACAAGAATGGGAGAACGCAGCGGAAGTGGTTCGAGATTCCCCCTGTGCAGAAGCGGGAACTCGACCCCTAACATTACCCCCCCTCCTAGGGCCCCCCCCTCCTTGGGCCTCGCTACGTTCGAAGGCAGCAATGAGCTGCGGAGCCCGAATGTGCTCAACAGGCTCCCAGGACCTGTCCTCGGGGCCATAACCCTTCCAGTCCACCAAATAAAATTTTTTACCACGCACCACCTTGCACCCCAAAATAGCGTTCACCTCATAATCGTCCGTAGACGAACCCGATGTCCCAGCAGATGACTCGGAAAACCGGGACATATACACGGGTTTCAAGAGGGACACATGAAAGGTGTCGGTGATACCCAGGCGTGGCGGAAGGGCCAAACGATAGACCACAGGATTAACCTGCTCGAGGACCTTGAATGGACCCAAGTAGCGAGGAGCAAATTTAGTGGACTCAACTCGCAGCCTGATGTTACGGGCGGAGAGCCACACCAAGTCGCCAGGAGCAAAGGTCGGAGCGGGGCGCCGATGAGCATCAGCGGAGGACCTCATTCTCTCCTTAGAGGCCCGAATGGCATCCTGAGTGCGGTCCCAAATATCCCGTGCCTCCACAGCCCAGTCTGCCACCCTGGAGTCGGCGGAAGACACGGGCATAGGCACAGGTACCCGTGGATGCTGACCATAGTTGAGGAGGAATGGGGTTTGTCCAGTGGAGTCGGCTACGGCGTTGTTCAGTGCAAACTCTGCCCATGATAGCAAGGATGCCCAGTCATCCTGCCTGGCTGAAACAAAATGTCGCAGGTATGTGACCAAGGTCTGGTTGGCCCTCTCTACCAACCCATTCGTCTCGGGATGATAAGCGGAAGAGAGATTCAACTCAATACTGAGAAGACGACAGAGCTCTCTCCAGAACCGAGACGCAAACTGGGGACCCCGGTCACTGACAATTTTGTCTGGCATACCATGTAGGCGGAAGATATGTCTAATGAACAACGCTGCCAAGGCCCGTGCAGAAGGTAACCGCGGCAGCGGCACCAAATGCACCATTTTTGAGAAATGATCGGTGATGACCCAAATGATGGTACAGCCGCGAGACTTGGGCAAACCCACAACAAAGTCCATCCCGACCATCTCCCAGGGCCTATCTGCCACCGGCAAGGGATAGAGCAAACCAGCTGGCCTTTGACGCGGAGATTTATTTTTGGCGCAGGAGACACACGCCAGAACATAATCCCTGACATCCCGGACCATATGCGGCCACCAGTACGTCCTCGCCAGTAGCTCAGATGTCCTCTTTGTCCCAAAGTGTCCACCCACCCTGGACGAATGAGCCCAAGAGAGAACCTCCGGTCGCAAATTAATGGGCACAAAAGTCTTGCCCGGAGGCACAGACTCTAGCGAAACCGGCGCCACGGTTCTCAGGCTCTCGGAAGGGACAATAAGCCGAGGCTCCTCTTCCTCCTCCTCAGTTGACATAAGGGAGCGAGAGAGAGCGTCAGCACGGATATTCTTCTCCCCGGCGAGATAATGAAGGGAAAAGTGGAACCGGGAGAAGAACAGGGACCATCTGGCCTGGCGAGAATTTAGCCGCTGGGCTGTCTGCAAATAGACCAAATTTTTGTGGTCCGTGTAAACTTGGAAGGGAAACCGCGCACCTTCCAGAAGGTGTCTCCACTCCGAAAAGGCCAACTTCATTGCTAGCAACTCCCTGTCCCCGATGGAGTAGTTCCTCTCCGCTGGCGTGAAGGTCTTGGAGAAGAAGAAGCATGGATGCTTCCGACCTTGAGCATCCTTTTGGTAGAGGACTGCTCCAGCACCAACGGACGAGGCATCCACCTCCAGTAGGAATGGCTTATCCACATCGGGACGATGTAAGATGGGAGCGCTAGCAAAGTGGGACTTAATAAAAGTGAAGGCCTTGGAGACCTCTTCCGACCACAATTTGGGATTCGCTCCCTTCTTGGTGAGGGCTACCAAGGGAGCTACCAGAGTTGAGAAGTGGGGAATGAACTGGCGGTAATAGTTTATGAACCCCATAAAGCGCTGCACCGCTTTAAGAGAATGGGGCTCTTGCCAGTCCATCACAGCCTGTAGTTTGGCAGGATCCATAGCCAATTCCTGGGCGGAGATGATATAGCCCAGGAAAGGTAAGGACTCCTGCTCAAACACACACTTCTCCAACTTTGCGTAAAGAGAGTTTGCCCGTAGGAGGTCGAAGACTCTGCCAACATCTCTCCGGTGGGAGTCAATATCTGGAGAAAAGATGAGAATATCATCCAGATAGACTACAACCGAGGTGGAAAGCATATCCCGGAAGATGTCGTTGACAAAGTCTTGAAAAACGGCAGGTGCATTACAGAGCCCGAAGGGCATCACCAGATACTCATAGTGCCCATCTCTGGTGTTAAATGCCGTTTTCCACTCGTCCCCCTCACGGATGCGAATCAGGTTGTAAGCACCCCGCAGATCTAGTTTCGTAAACACTCTAGCTCCCCGAAGCCTATCGAAAAGCTCAGATATCAACGGCAAAGGGTACTTGTTCTTAACTGTGATAGCATTAAGACCCCTGTAGTCTATGCATGGACGTAGTTCTCCATTCTTCTTCTGCACGAAGAAGAACCCTGCCCCAGCAGGTGACACTGACTTCCTGATGAACCCTCTTGCCAGATTCTCTTGTATGTACTGAGACATTGCCTCCGTTTCCGGGAGAGATAATGGATAGACTCGACCCCGGGGAGGCTCAGCACCAGGCAAGAGATCGATAGGACAGTCATAGGGGCGATGGGGCGGAAGGGTCTCCGCCGCCTTCTTGGAGAACACGTCTGCATAAGACCAATATTGCTTGGGGAGAGAGGATAGATCTGCGTGTACCTCAGTAGTAGCAACCTGAACGCACTCTCGGTGACACCTACCCCCACATGATTCACCCCATCCCAGAATTCTGCCTGAGGACCACTCGATGTGAGGAGAGTGGTACCGTAGCCAAGGTATCCCCAACAGGACCTCATCAATACCCTCAGGAATGACGAGCAGAGAAATAATCTCCTGATGGGATGGCGACATGGACAGAGTAACAGGGATGGCCTGATGTGTTATCTGTGCGGGGAGTGTCGACCCATTCACCACTCGTACCGTTACTGGTTGAGATAGCATAACCAGGGGTATTGCGTGACGTTGGGCGAAGGCAGAAGACATAAAATTGCCCTCCGCCCCAGAATCCACGCAGAGGTCTACCGAGTGGGAGGATGAGCCAAAGGTAATTGTCCCCTTAAAGGACAATTTGGAGGCAAACGTCGCAGTGTCTAGTGCACCTCCACCTACTACCACTAGACGCTGACGTTTCCTCGACCGCTGATGACATCTGGTGGCAAGATGTCCTGACTGTTGGCAAACATGGCAACCCTGGAGTGCACGAGCAGTCTGGGACTTAGATCCCGCTCGTGACACCACCTTAGGTTCCTGGAACTCAGGAGCCTGAACTGGAGATTCCAAAGGTTTGGCGAAGGTGGGAGCCAGCCGAAACCTCTGCCTACACTGGGCTCGCTCTAACCTCCGCTCGTGAAAACGGAGGTCAATGCGAGTAGATACTGCTATTAACTCCTCCAGTGTGGCGGGAATCTCCCTAGTGGCCAGAGCATCCTTAACGTGGTCAGCCAGCCCCCTCCAAAATATAGGGATAAGGGCTTTATCCGACCACTCCAGCTCAGATGCCAGAGTGCGGAAATGGACGGCAAAAAGGCTGACCAAGGACGAGCCCTGAGTCAGTGCCAACAGTTGGAGCGCCGTGTCATGGGTGACACGAGGTCCTAGAAAAACCTGTTTCAGAGTGCTCAGGAATAACGGAGCACTCTGCACCACATGATCGCCACGCTCCCACAGCGGCGTAGCCCACTGCAACGCCCTGTCCGACAATAAGGAAATTATAAAGCCCACCTTAGCCCGCTCTGTAGGGAAACGAGAGGCCAGAAGCTCGAGATGTATTGAGCACTGACTCACGAAACCCCTACAGGACTTACTGTCACCAGAAAATTTCTCTGGTAGCGGGAGGCGAGATAGCGTCGGTACAGGAGCGGCAGTGGACAAGGTAGCTGCAGCCACACTTGCAGCCTGAACAGCGACAGCAGTAACATCCACAGCTGAGGTTGAACGCTCAAGAGCCGCCAACCTTCCCTCCAGCTGCTGGATGTACCGCTGTAAACGCTGATCGTCCGCCATTTTACTAGCCAGACCCTGGCGCTAGTATTCTGTTAGGACTGGCGGAACGCACCAAGACAGATGGTATAGATGCGTTCGCAGTCCGGGGTCCACCGTGCAGGTGAAAACCTGCTGCTAGCAAGTAGCAGACTATATGGCGGTACACTAGAGTATACACGCGTGGGTTAACCTCACCCAGCGTGAAAGAAGCAATCCTGTTAAGGCACAGGACCGCGGTACCGCACCTAAAGCGCGAGCAAGTAGTCAGCGAACTTAACCCCAACTGGGATTGAAGTCCGATTAGACCCTTGCTGGCGCAACACCGCAACTGGGTGTGAAAAGAAACAGAAGAGCATGCAGTGCCACACTGACGAACGCCACTAACCACCCAGGCTTGGGTAAGGAAAGCACAGAGGAAGTGCACGGCGCCGTACTGGCGGTCACAGCAACTGGACGCTATAATGTGTGACTAGTGCTGTAGGATAAGTCGGGCGCTAGGTAGCAGCCATACACCTTCCGCGAACAGTCATACTATAGGGTAGGGGTATCCAAGGACGACTTGCACTCACAACATACACACATTAGCAATTGTTTGACAATACTAGCGCATGGCCGTGCGGTCATGCGCAGTTTATATAGCAGCAGCACAGGAAGTGGCCACAGCACTTTTGCCCTTCTAGGACCTGCCAAGAGGACCAATGGAATGTGCTGCAGAGCCTGAGCACATGACCCTCGATCTCCAACGGGAGACCTTATGCTGGGCATGCTCAGTACATGCAGACAAGGACTTAGTCCAAGAGAAGTCCGCTCGCTGCTGACCAGCACTGACTTTAATGGCAGAGACTGGAGAAGCAGCAGTAACTCTCAGAACAGAGTGAGAATGAGCAAGACGCTGGGACCGACGTCCTTGCTGAGCAGGCTCCACTGCGGCTGGACAAGAATGGGAGAACGCAGCGGAAGTGGTTCGAGATTCCCCCTGTGCAGAAGCGGGAACTCGACCCCTAACACACCAATTCTGTATTTATCACCCACTCCTGGTTTTGGCTTACAAATACTCATGTAAAATACTGACTAAATACTGCCAGTGTGACAGCAGCCTTAGAATGAATTTTCCAATACCATTTTTATTGCCAACCCAGAAAGTTATGGTACCTTCTAATTATCCAATATATGTTCCATTGTAGGCAAGGGCAATTATCTGCATATGACAGGACGTAGATAAATTTCACATTCAGCTTTCCAGATGTCCATGAGAATGGCTCCTTTGTTATCACAGAAACACAGTTCACTAGTAGAGAATTTTATGATTTGTATTGTCAAAAAGTCTACGCATTTTGTACAATTTCATATTATATTAGGTACTTTTTATGACCTCTGAATCAGTAGATAATACCCTTTAATTAGGTAAGACTGAGCTAAGGAAGAGTTAATGTAAGAAGCTGAAAATGCTGATGTGGTGTGTTTGCAATAGAGTCTTTGAGACATTGAAACTGCTAATGACTTGCCTCTATAGACTTGTTTAGACCTCAGGCTGTCATCAGCTCCAGAGGAACCTGTGGATCAAAGACTGATCCAGTGCACTCTGTCCTGAAGGCTGCTATTGTATTCTGCTGAAGTCTCCAGCATTGTCATTCTATAGCATATGACTATTTCATTACAGATTAGCCAGGACAGAAGAGGGTTTGTATAATTGGTCTTGCCATGCTGCAATATGATATGGTGGCTAAACTACCGGTATATAAATTACTTTTCCCCCTTTCACACAGTTGGAGCCAGCAAATCTTATCAACTGATCAGTGATCCGTATGGCTACTCTAGGATGAGCCAACATGTATTTATTCATTTCCTATCAAGAAACTTTGAATTTACATTTATCCTAAGCTCCCGAGGCTCGGTAAAGACAATTTTAGTTTCTGAATATGAGGAAATTAGTCCAACTCCTTTGAATTAATTTCTGGCTGAAATTAAAGTATTTTATTTTATTTCATAAGTTGCACTCTTTGACCTTTGCTAATTAAGGATATTTTCTAAAAAAGTAAAAAACTACCACTGCTTGTGATATGTAAAATGTTGGCAGAATAGTACAGTAATCTGGGCTGTAGAGTAGCAGAGGTTATATTCCCTGGAAATTTATGATTTTTGGGATGAACAGCAATATTCTTGGATAGAGAAGAACGGATCAGGAAAAAATGTTGAATTATTTGTGCATATTTCCCACAGAAATCAGCTTCACAGAGAAGTTATTCTCTGCAAAATTAATGCTCCTTATTATGCTCTGGGGTCTACGAATTAGACCCTATATCATTATAAAAGTGATATGCAAGAAAAAAAAAATCCTTACACTCACCTTACTTTTCTCAGGTCTCTCTGTTCCTCATCACTACCCGTCTGGTTCCAGCCACATCTTTAGGGCTCATTTCCACTTGTGTGAGAAAAAAACGGTCCGATTTACGGACCGAAAAAACTGATGTAACGTCTGCGAGTGCCATGCGAGTGTCATGCGAGTGTGATGCGATTTTTTTATCGCAACATCCGTATGACATCCGTATTGCTGTCCGATTTTTACGCACGGGTCTCCTTTGAAAAGCCGGTAATTCAATTACCGGCTTTTGCTTTCTCCTTCCTAAACCCGACATGATATGAGACCTGGTTTACATACAGTAAACCATCTCATATCACCATTTTTTTTGCATATTCCACACTACTGTTAGTAGTGTGTATATGCAAAATTTGGCCGTTCTAGCTAGTAAAATAAGGGGTTAAATGGCGGAAAAAATTGGCGTGGGCTCCCGCACAATTTTCTCCGCCAGAGTAGTAAAGCCAGTGACTGAGGGCAGATATTAATAGCCTGGAGAGGGTCCATGGTTATTTGCCCCCCCCCCCTGGCTAAAAACACCTGCCACCAGCCACCCCAGAAAAGACACATCTGGAAGATGCGCCTATTCTGGCACTTGGCCACTCTCTTCCCATTCCCGTGTAACGGTGGGATATGGGGTAATGAAGGGTTAATGCTACCTTGCTATTGTAAGGTGACATTAAGCCTAATTAATAATGGAGAGGCGTCAATTATGACACCTATCGATTATTAATCCAATACTAGTAAAGGGTTAAAAAAAACACACACACATTATTAACAATTAATTTATTGAAAAAATCACAAAGGCTGTTGTATTAATTTATTCTACTCTCAATCCACTCACTGGAGACCCTCGATCTGTAAATTAAAAAAAAATTAATAAACCAACAATATACATACCTTCCGAGGATCTGGCACGTCCAACGATGTAGATCCATCTGAAGGGGTTAAAATATTTTGCAGACACGAGCTCCGCTAATGCAGGATGCTCATTTCTGCAAAACCCCAGCGAATGAAGCTAAATATAGGTCAATGACCTATATTTAGCTTCATTTGCGGTGAGGCGCCCTCTGCTGGCTGTTCCTAGATCGTGGGAACTTTCCTAGAAAGCTCCCTTGCTCGAGATCATAAGAGGGCGCCCTCTGCTGGTTCTCCTCATATGAACTCGAGCCAGGGAGCTTTCTAGGAAAGTTCCCACGATCTAGGAACAGCCAGCAGAGGGCGCCTCACCGCAAATGCAGGTAAATATAGGTCATTGACCTACTTTACCTTCATTCGCCGGGGTTTTGCAGACATGAGCAATGTTGCATTAGCAAAGCTCGTGTCTGCAAAATATTTTAACCCCTTCAGATGGATTAACATCGTTGGACTTAACAGATCTGCGGAAGGTAAGGATATTGTTGGTTTATTATGTTTTTTTAGTTACAGATCAAGGGTCTTCAGTGATTGGATTTGGCGTTAAATAAAATATTACAACAACCTTTGTTTTTATTTCATTAAAATAATTTTTAATAATGTGTTTGTGTATTTTTTTAACCCTTTACTAGTATTGGATTAATAATGGATAGGTGTCATAATTGACGCCTCTCCATTATTAATTAGGCTTAATGTCACCTTACAATAGCAAGGTGGCATTAACCCTTCATTACCCCATATCCCACCACTACACGGGAATGGGAAGAGAGTGGCCAAGTGCCAGAATAGGCGCATCTTCCAGATGTGCCTTTTCTGGGGTGGCTGGGGGCAGATATTTTTAGCCAGGGGGAAGGCCAATAACCATGGACCCTCTCCAGGCTATTAATATCTGCCCTCAGTCACTGGCTTTACTACTCTGGCGGAGAAAATTGCACGGGAGCCCACGCCAATTTTTTCCACCATTTTTAACCCTTAAATATAATAGCTAGAACGGCCAAATTTTGCATATACACACTACTAACATTAGTAGTGTGGAATATGCAAAAAAAAATGTTGATATGAGATGGTTTACTGTATGTAAACCAGGTCTCATATCATGTCGGGTTTGTGAAGGAGAAAGCAAAAGCCGGTAATTGAATTACCAGCTTTAAAGCTATCTCACGCTGCATTAAATATAAATATATATATATAGGTGTCTCCCTGACATATATATATGTATATATACCTATTCTATGTGTATATATGTACTCTAATCTAACCTGTCAGTGTGTTTTTACTGTACTCTGCGCTGAATTGCCGGCTTTTCTAAGGACACGGGTGCGTAAAAATAGGACAGCACTCGCATGGTGCGAGTGCTGTGCGTTTTTTTTCTCGCACCCATTGACTTGGATTTGCGAGTCTCGTCCGAGAATCGCAGCAATACGCAGCATGCTGCGATTTTTTTCTCAGCCGACACAGATTTTTCTCAGTCCGATTTCGGCTGAGGAAAAATTCGCAAATGGAATGTCACCTATTGATTAACATTGGTCCGAGTGCAATCCGATTTTTTATCGGATTGCAATCGTCCGTTTTCCTCGCAAGTGGAAAGGGGCCCTTAGATTGATGTTGCTCACTCTGAAATCCCAGAGCCTCTAACGTTGGGCCGGGACTTCCTGCTTTGATGCAGCCTGGGAGGGTTCTGCGTAGGAACATGCTGTAGACAAGCCAGCTAGGACAAGGTTAAATCCTAGCATTAGAGGTACAAATTAGGTGAACCTGGATTGCTAAGACTAGAACCAGGCCATGTGTTTACTGGAGGCAGTCAGCAGCGGGAGCTGAGCAGAGTGGGTTGTGTTGGAACTGTAGAAAGACAAGCCAGAATCTCTCTGAGAGGAGAATGCACAGTTCTCCAAACTGCAAGTATCCATGGTTGCTATGGTCAATAGCAATTTTGTCTGACCAAACTTGGACTATCTCAGCCGTGTGAGTTATCAGTGAATGTGAACCCACTGAGCCTGAGGCCAGTTTCACACGTCAGTGGCTCCGGTACGTGAGGTGACAATTTCCTCACATACCGGAGTCACTGACACACGTAGACACAGTGAAATCAATGCATCTGTGCAGATGTCATTGATTTTTTGCTGACCGTGTCTCCGTGTGCCAAACACGGAGACATGTCAGTGTTCATGGGAGCGCACGGATTACACGGACCCATTAACCCCTTTCTGACCTCGGACGGGATAGTACGTCCGAGGTCAGAAGCCCCTCTTTGATGCGGGCTCCGGCGGTGAGCCTGCATCAAAGCCGGGACATGTCAGCTGTTTTGAACAGCTGACATGGGCCCGTAATAGGCGCGGGCAGAATCGCAATCTGCTCACGCCTATTAACTAGTTAAATACCTCTGTCAAACGCTGACAGCGGCATTTAACTATCGCATCCAGCCGGGCGGCCGGAAATGACGGCATCGCCGACCCCCATCACATGATCGGAGGTCAGCGATGCTTGTACCTTGTAACCATAGAGGTCCTTGAGACCTCTATGGTCACTGATCGCAGGTAGCTGTGAGCGCCACCCTGTGGTCGGCGCTCACAGCACACCTGATTTTCTGCTACAGAGCAGCGAACAGCAGATCGCCGCTATGTAGCAGAGCCGATCGTGCTGTGCCTGCTTCTAGCCTCCCATGGAGGCTATTGAAGCATGGCAAAAGTGAAAAAAAAAGTGAAAAAAAAGTGAAAAAAATCAAAAAAATATAAAAGTTTAAATCACCCCCCTTTCGCCCCAATCAAAATAAATCAATAAAAAAAATCAAATCTACACATATTTGGTATCGCCGCGTTCAGAATCGCCCGATCTATCAAATAAAAAAAAAGCATTAACCTGATCCCGCTAAACGGCGTAGCGAGAAAAAAAATTGAAACGCCAGAATTACGTTTTTTTGGTCACCGCGACATTGCATTAAAATGCAATAACGGGCGATCAAAAGAACATATCTGCACAAAAATGCTATCATTAAAAACGTCATCCCGGCACGCAAAAAATAAGCCCTCAACTGATCCCAGATCATAAAAATGGAGACGCTACGAGTATTGGAAAATGGCGCAATTTTTTATTCTTGGAATTTTTTTCACCACTTAGGTAAAAAATAACCTAGTCATGTTAGGTGTCTATGAACTCATACTGACATGGACAATCATAATATCAGGTCAGTTTTAGCATTTAGTGAACTTAGCAAAAAAGCCAAACAAAAAACAAGTGTGGGACTGCACTTTTTTTGCAATTTCACCGCACTTGGAATATTTTTCCCATTTTCTAGTACACGACATGCTAAAACCAATGATGTCTTTCAAAAGTACAACTCGTCCCGCAAAAAATAAGGCCTCACATGGCCAAATTGACGGAAAAGTAAAAGAGTTATGGCTCTGGGAATGAGGGGAGTGAAAAACGAACACGGAAAAATGAAAAATCCCAAGGTCATGAAGGGGTTAAAGTCAATGGATCCTTGTAAAACACATACCACACACGGACGTTGTCCGTGTGCAGTCTGTGTGCCGTGCAGGAGACAGCGCTACTGTAAGCGCTGTCCCCCCCACTGGTGCTGAAGCCGCGATTCATATCTTCCCTGCAGCAGCATTTGCTGTAGAGAAGATATGAATAATCGTGTTTAAAATAAAGATCCATGACCCCACCCCCCTCACACCCCCTGTGCGCCCCCCGCTGTTATTAAAATACTCACCCGGCTCCCTCGCTGGCTGGCGCTGCTTCCTGTCCTGGCCGCACCTTCTACTGTATGAGCGGTCACGTGGGGCCGCCCATTACAATCATGAATATGCGGCTCCACCTCACATAGGGGTGGAGCCGCATATTCATTACTGTAAATGAGCGGCCCCATGTGACCGCTCATACAGTAGAAGGTGCGGCCAGGACAGGAAGCAGCATAACTTCTCTACAGCAAACGCTGCTGCAGGGAAGATATGAATCGCGGCTTCAGCACCAGATGCAGGGGACAGCGCTAAACTTTAGCGCTGTGTCCTGCATGGTGCATGTGGTACCCAGAGGGCACACGGGCGGCACACGTTGTTAAGGCTAGCGGAACGCACCAAATAATAAGACTGATAGTGTACGGTGCGTTCGTAGCCCGGGGTCCACCGTGCAGAGATGGAACCTGCTGCTGAGTAATGACGGACTATATGGCGGTACTCATAAGTATACTCGCGTGGGTTAAACTTCACCCAACGTGAAGGAAGCGATCCTGTTGCGTCACAGGATCGCGGTACCGCACATAGAAGGCGAGCAAGCAGTCAGCGAACTTAACCCCAACTAGGATTGAAGTCCGATTAGACCCTTGCTGGCACAACACCGCAACAGGGTGTGTTAGGCAACTCTTATAATTAGAGCACCGAAGTGCGAACTGTGCCGTGCTGGCAGGCACCACTAAGCACCCAGACGTGGGTCAGGAAGCACACTACTGGCGCGTGGCGCCGCACTGGCGGTCTTAGCAATAGACGCTGATACGTGTGTGACACGTTGAGTGATTTGTCGGGCGCTAGATAGCAGCCATACTC
The DNA here is from genome assembly GCF_032444005.1 of Ranitomeya imitator. NCBI lineage: Eukaryota > Metazoa > Chordata > Amphibia > Anura > Dendrobatidae > Ranitomeya > Ranitomeya imitator. The sequence goes on from NC_091285.1 coordinate 517,055,653, forward strand.
CATACGCGAACAGTCATACAATAGGGTAGGGGTATTTAATGAACGACTAGTACTCACAACAAACACACGTATTCAATTGTACACTAGCGCATGGCCGTGCGGTCATGCACAGTTTATATAATTGCAGGACAGGAAGTGGCCACAGAAACTTTGCCCTTCAAGGACCTGCCAAGAAGACCAATGGGATGCGCTGCAGAGCCAGAGCACATGACCCTCGATCTCCAACGGGAGATCTTGCTCTGGGCATGCTCAGTGTGCGCAAACAAGGACTTAGTCCCAGGGAAGTCCGCTCGCCGCTGACCAGCACTGACTTTAATGGCAGGAGCTGAAGAAGCAGCAGTAACTCTCTGTACAGAGTGAGAGCGAGCAAGACACTGGGAGCGACGTCCCTGCTGAGCAGACTCCACTGCGGCTGGAGGAGAATGGGAAACCGCAGCGGAGACGGATCGAGATTCCCCCTGTGCAGCAGAGGAAACTCGACTCCTAACATTACCCCCCCTCCTAGGGCCCCCCCCTCCTTGGGCCTCGCTACGCTTGAAGGCAGCAATGAGCTGTGGGGCCCGAATGTTTTCAGCAGGCTCCCAAGACCTGTCCTCTGGACCATAACCCTTCCAATCCACCAAATAAAACTTTTTGCCGCGTACCACCTTGCACCCCAAAATAGCGTTCACCTCGTAATCGTCCGTAGACGAACCCGATGTCCCGGCAGATGACTCGGAAAACCGGGACATGTATTCGGGTTTCAAGAGGGACACATGAAAGGTGTCGGTGATACCCAAGCGTGGAGGAAGAGCCAGGCGGTAGACCACAGGATTAACCTGTTCGAGAACCTTGAAGGGACCCAAGTAGCGAGGAGCAAACTTAGTGGACTCAACTCGCAGCCTGATGTTACGGGCGGAGAGCCACACCAAGTCGCCAGGGGCAAAAGTCGGAGCGGGGCGCCGATGAACATCGGCGGAGGACCTCATTCTCTCCTTGGAGGCCTGAATGGCATCCTGCGTGCGATCCCAAATGTCCCGTGCCTCCACAGCCCAGTCTGCCACCCTGGGATCAGCGGAAGACACAGGCATGGGCACAGGAACACGCGGATGCTGGCCGTAATTTAAGAGGAAAGGAGTCTGACCGGTGGAGTCGGCTACGGCATTGTTAAGTGCAAACTCTGCCCACGGTAGCAAGGATGCCCAGTCATCCTGTCTGGCAGAAACAAAATGTCGCAGATATGTGACCAAGGTCTGGTTGGCCCTTTCTACCAACCCATTCGTCTCGGGATGATATGCCGAAGAGAGATTTAACTCAATACTGAGTAAACGACATAGCTCCCTCCAGAATCGAGACGCAAACTGGGGACCCTGGTCACTAACAATTTTGTCTGGCATACCGTGTAAGCGAAAGATATGCTTGATAAACAAGACAGCCAACGCCCGTGCAGATGGTAGCCGTGGAAGAGGCACCAAATGCACCATTTTGGAAAAATGATCGGTGATCACCCAGATAATGGTGCAATTACGAGACTTGGGTAAGCCAACCACAAAGTCAATCCCGACCATCTCCCAGGGCCTGTCAGCCACGGGCAGAGGATAAAGCAAACCAGCTGGCCGTTGCTGAGGAGTCTTGTTCCTGGCGCAAGAGACACACGCCCGAACGTACTCCGCGACATCACGAGCCATATGCGGCCACCAGTATGTCCTCGCCAGTAACTCTGATGTCCTTTTAGTACCAAAATGTCCACCCACCCTGGATGAGTGCGCCCAAGAGAGAACCTCCGGTCGCAAACTAGATGGAACAAAAGTCTTGCCCGGGGGCACAGACTCCAGCGAAACCGAGGCCACGGTTCTCAAACTCTCGGTGGGGACAATAAGCCGAGGCTCCTCCTCCTCCTCCGCAGATGACACAACGGAGCGAGAGAGAGCGTCGGCCCGAATGTTCTTCTCCCCAGAAAGGAAATGGAGGGTGAAATGAAACCGGGAGAAGAACAAGGACCATCTGGCCTGGCGAGAATTCAACCGCTGAGCTGTCTGCAGATACACCAAATTTTTGTGATCTGTGAAGACTTGGAAGGGAAAACGTGCTCCCTCCAAGAGATGTCTCCACTCCGAGAAAGCCAACTTCATGGCTAGCAACTCCCTGTCCCCGATGGAATAATTCCTCTCTGCTGGTGCGAAGGTCTTGGAGAAAAAGAAGCAAGGATGCTTCCGACCTTGAGCATCCTTTTGGAAGAGGACTGCTCCAGCACCAACAGAAGAGGCATCCACCTCCATGATAAATGGCTTATCAACATCGGGGCGATGAAGAATGGGAACGCTAGCGAAGTGTGACTTTATACAGATAAAGGTCTTGGAGACCTCCTCAGACCACAATTTGGGATTCGCCCCCTTCTTGGTGAGGGCAACCAAGGGAGCTACCAAAGTTGAGAAATGCGGGATGAACTGGCGATAATAATTGATGAACCCCATAAAGCGCTGCACCGCTTTAAGAGAATGGGGTTCCTGCCAGTCCATCACAGCCTGTAGTTTGGCAGGATCCATAGCCAATCCCTGGGCTGAGATGATGTAGCTTAGGAAAGGTAAGGACTCCTGCTCAAACATACACTTCTCCAACTTGGCATAGAGGGAGTTTGCCCGTAGGAGGTAGAAGACTTTGCAAACATCCCTCCGGTGGGAGTCAATATCTGGAGAGTAGATGAGAATATCATCCAGATAGACTACGACCGAGGTGGAAAGCATATCCCGGAAGATATCGTTCACAAAGTCTTGGAAAACGGCTGGGGCATTACAGAGCCCAAAGGGCATCACCAGATATTCATAGTGCCCATCCCTGGTGTTAAAAGCCGTCTTCCATTCGTCCCCCTCACGGATGCGAATCAGGTTGTAAGCACCCCGCAGATCTAATTTAGTAAATACCCTTGCTCCCCGAAGCCTATCGAACAGTTCAGATATCAAAGGCAAAGGGTATTTATTCTTAACGGTGATGGCGTTAAGACCCCTGTAGTCTATGCATGGACGCAATTCCCCACTCTTCTTCTGCACGAAGAAGAACCCTGCCCCAGCAGGTGACACTGACTTCCTGATGAACCCTCTTGCCAGATTTTCCTGGATGTACTGTGACATTGCCTCCGTCTCCGGGAGAGATAGCGGATAGACTCGACCCCGGGGAGGCTCAGCACCAGGCAAGAGGTCAATAGGACAGTCATAGGGGCGATGGGGCGGAAGGGTCTCCGCCGCCTTTTTGGAGAATACGTCTGCATACGACCAATACTGCTTGGGGAGAGAGGAAAGATCTGCGGGTACCTCAGTTGTAGCTACCTGAACGCACTCCCTCTGACACCTACCCCCACAAGATTCACCCCATCCCAGAATTCTGCCTGAGGACCACTCGATATGAGGAGAGTGGTACCGTAGCCAAGGTATTCCCAACAGGACCTCATCAATTCCCTCTGGAATGACGAGCAGAGAAATAATCTCCTGATGAGATGGCGACATGGACAGAGTAAAAGGGATGGTCTGATGAGTTATCTGTGAGGGCAGAGTCGACCCATTCACCACTTGTACCGTTACAGGTTGAGCTAGCATAACCAGAGGTATTGCGTGGCGTTGGGCGAAGGCAGAAGACATAAAATTGCCCTCCGCCCCAGAATCCACGCAGAGCTCTACCGAGTGGGAGAATGAGCCTATAGTAATTGTCCCCTTAAAGGACAATTTAGAGGCAAACGTCGCCGTGTCTAGTGTACCTCCACCTACGACCAATAGACGCTGACGTTTCCTCGACCGCTGAGGACATCTGGTGGCTAAATGTCCAGACCGCTGGCAAACATGACAGACCCTGAGTGCACAAGCGGTCCGAGACTTAGGTCCCGCTTGTAACACTTTCCTGGCCTCATGTGACTCAGGAACCAGGACCGGAGATTCCAGAGGTTTGGCGAAAGTAGGAGCCAGCCGAAACCTCTGCTTACACTGAGCTCGCTCTAACCTCCGCTCGTTAAAACGGAGGTCAATTCGAGTGGAGACTGTTATTAACTCCTCCAGTGTGGCAGGAATCTCCCTAGTGGCCAGAGCGTCCTTTACATGGTCAGCCAAGCCCCTCCAAAATATGGGGATAAGAGCTTTATCCGACCATTCCAGCTCAGATGCTAAAGTGCGGAATTGGACGGCAAAATGACTGACCAAGGACTCACCCTGAGTTAATGCCAGCAGTTGGAGCGCAGTGTCATGGGTGACTTGAGGTCCTAAAAAGACCTGTTTTAAAGTGCTCAAAAACAGAGGAGCACTCTGCACCACATGATCGCCACGCTCCCACAGCGGCATAGCCCATTCCAACGCCCTGTCCGACAATAGAGACACAATAAATCCCACCTTAGCCCGCTCTGTGGGGAAACGTGCAGCCAGAAGCTCGAGATGAATAGAGCACTGACTCACGAATCCCCTACAAAATTTGCTATTACCAGAAAATTTTTCTGGCAGCGGGAGGCGAGAAAATGTCGGAACAGGGGTGGCAATGGACAAAGTTGCTGCAGCCACGCTGGCAGCCTCTACAGCAACTGCGGTAACATCCACAGCTGAGGTTGCGCTCTCGAGAGCCGCCAACCTACCCTCCAGCTGCTGTATATACCGCAGGGATTGCTGTTTGTCCGTCATCACTAGCCAGACCCTGGCGCTAGTGTAATGTTAGGGCTAGCGGAACGCACCAAATAATAAGACTGATAGTGAATGGTGCGTTCGTAGCCCGGGGTCCACCGTGCAGAGATGGAACCTGCTGCTGAGTAATGACGGACTATATGGCGGTACTCATAAGTATACTCGCGTGGGTTAAACTTCACCCAACGTGAAGGAAGCGATCCTGTTGCGTCACAGGATCGCGGTACCGCACATAGAAGGCGAGCAAGCAGTCAGCGAACTTAACCCCAACTAGGATTGAAGTCCGATTAGACCCTTGCTGGCACAACACCGCAACAGGGAGTGTTAGGCAACTCTTATAATTAGAGCACCGAAGTGCGAACTGTGCCGTGCTGGCAGGCACCACTAAGCACCCAGACGTGGGTCAGGAAGCGCACTACTGGCGCGTGGCGCCGCACTGGCGGTCTTAGCAATAGACGCTGATACGTGTGTGACACGTTGAGTGATTTGTCGGGCGCTAGATAGCAGCCATACTCTATACGCGAACAGTCATACAATAGGGTAGGGGTATTTAATGAACGACTAGCACTCACAACAAACACACATATTCAATTGTACACTAGCGCATGGCCGTGCGGTCATGCACAGTTTATATAATTGCAGGACAGGAAGTGGCCACAGAAACTTTGCCCTTCAAGGACCTGCCAAGAGGACCAATGGAATGCGCTGCAGAGCCAGAGCACATGACCCTCGATCTCCAACGGGAGATCTTGCTCTGGGCATGCTCAGTGTGCGCAAACAAGGACTTAGTCCCAGGGAAGTCCGCTCGCCGCTGACCAGCACTGACTTTAATGGCAGGAGCTGAAGAAGCAGCAGTAACTCTCTGTACAGAGTGAGAGCGAGCAAGACACTGGGAGCGACGTCCCTGCTGAGCAGACTCCACTGCGGCTGGAGGAGAATGGGAGACCGCAGCAGAGACGGATCGAGATTCCCCCTGTGCAGCAGAGGAAACTCGACTCCTAACACACGTGTGCCGCACGTGTGCCACAGAAACGCACCAGCACACGGACACAGATAATTCCAGTACCGATTTTTCCAGTACCGGAATTATCGGGACGTGTGAGACTTCCCTGAAGCAAAACCTCAATTGCCTTCTAGATGAGACACGGTTATTGCTTTGCCTTCATTGGGAAAGGATTGTGATTTTTGTTATTACGTGTGTGCGGTAAATAGGTTGGTCTAATTTAAAGAGCTGTGCAAGTTTATGGAGTTTAATAACCACACACTGCTTTGAAACAAAGAATCCGGTACCTGTGGGAACCCTAATTCATATCTAGAGCCTACACCTGCCTACACCTGAAAGTGTGAACACCTACAGTGTGCATGGTCATGACATCATGATGGCATGACCTTTAGCATGCTTTCACAGAACCCTCCCAGACCCACATCAAAGTCAGAAGTACCTGCCCAGTGTAAAAGATCTGAAGATGTGGTGAGGAACATCGAGATGAATGTAAGGATTTTTTTTTACATTTTGATGGCCTTTTATGGAAAAATGGGGGACAGCATTTGTAATTTATCTGAATCTGGATGATAGGGAATTAAAAAAAAAAAGAGCATTTTGGCAAATACAGATTTTTGGAAAATTCAAGTAGAGTTCACTTCCACTTACCGTAAATTTATTTGCTCACCTGTAATCTTGAACAACAGGGGGGCAGATTTTCAAATCCTGTTTAACTCATTTAGACATCATTGATTTCTCTACAAAAGCAAAAGCTGACAGCACTCTCAGTACTGGGGCGCCCGTTCAACATCCAGGGAACCGTCCCGGATATAGCCAAGCCAATAAATGTAAAATGAACAGCTTGACAAAGACCAAGTGCTGGTCGAAACATTGCTGTGTCATGGCTTAATAAAGCTTTTTTTCAAGATTTCTACACCTGGATGGAGCGCTGTTCATTTTACAATCATTGATTTCTCTGGTACACAAAAAAATGGTCCAATTGTCAATAGTGTTTTAGATTCGAATTTCATAGTTTGGTTTGTGTTTCAGTGTCTACAATCAGTGTCTTATCAGTGATTTTCTTTTATGTCAAGATGAAAATAAATTGCAAAGCTTTATCTACACATTGTCTTTGTTACTCACAACCTTCCGCTTTCCGGTCCTATTATTAAGGTACCTTCACACATAACGATTTCGTTAACGATATCGTTGCAACGTCCCACTTTTTGTGACGTAGCAACAATCCCGTTAACGATCTCGTTATGTGTGACAGCGACCAACGATCAGGCCCCTGCTGGGAGATCGTTGGGGAATGATCAGGACCTTTTTTGGTCGCTGATCACCCGCTGTCATCGCTGGATCGGCGTGTGTGACGCCGATCCAGCGATGTGTTCACTTGTAACCAGGGTAAATATCGGGTTACTAAGCGCAAGGTCGCGCTTAATAACCCGATATTTACCCTGGTTACCATTGTAAAAGTTAAAAAAAAAACACTACTTACTCACATTCCGATGTCTGTCACGTCCCCCGCCGTCAGCTTCCCTGCACTGTCAGCGCCGGCCGTAAAGCAGAGCACAGCGGTGATGTCACCGCTGTGCTCTGCTTTACGGCCGGCGCTGACACAGTCAGTGCGGGAAGCTGACGGCGGGGGACGTGACAGACATTGGAATGTGAGTAAGTAGTGTTTTTTTTTTTTACTTTTACAATGGTAATCAGAGTAATTATCGGGTTACTAAGCGCAGCTCTGCGCTTAGTAACCCGATGTTTACCCTGGTTACCCGGGGACTTCGGCATCGTTGAAGACAGTTTCAACGATGCCGAATTCGTTCCCCTGATCGTTGGTCGCTGGAGAGAGCTGTCTGTGTGACAGCTCCCCAGCAACCACACAACAACTTACCAACGATCACGGCCAGGTCGTATCGCTGGTCGTGATCGTTGGTAAGTCGTTTAGTGTAACGGTACCTTTACAGCATAAAGGTACCTTCACACTGAGCAACTTTCCAATGAGAACGACAGCGATCCGTGATGTTGCAGCATCCTGGATAGCGATCTCGTTGTGTTTGACACGCAGCAGCAATCAGGATCCCGCTGTGACATCGCTGGTTGTAGCTAGAAGTCCGGAACTTTATTTGGTCGTCAGGTTGGCGTGATTCGTCATGTTTGACAGCAAAAGCAATGATGCCTGCAATGGTTTTCCATGGAGCTAACAACCAGTGAGAACGATAAGTACGTCACTGGATCGCTCCTGCATCGTTCAGCTGTTGCCGGTGTTTGACGTCTCCTAGCGACCTAAACAGTGACGCTGCAGCGATCGGCTCGTTGTCTATATCGCTGCAGCGTCGCTTAATGTGACGGTACCTTAAGTGCACCTTGCCTTAAAGGTACCTTCACACTGAGCAACTTTACAACGAGAACGACAACGATCCGTGACGTTGCAGCGTCCTGGATAGCGATCTTGTTGTGCTTGACACGCAGCAGCGATCAGGATCCTGCTGTGACATCGCTGGTCGTAGCTAGAAGTCCAGAACTTTATTTGGTCGTCAGATCGGCATGATTCGTCATGTTTGACAGCAAAAGCAATGATGCCAGCAATGTTTTTACATGGAGCTAACAACCAGCGAGAACGATAAGTACGTCACTGGATCGCTCCTGCATCGTTCTGGTGTTGCCGTGTTAGACATCTCTACAGCGACCTAAACAGCGACGCTGCAGCAATCGGCTCGTTGTCTATATCGCTGCAGCGTCACTGAGTGTGACGGTACCTTAACTCTAGAACAGGGTTTTCATCAAAGGACGTCAGGGTACGTCATGATGTCACGACGTTACAAAGCGCCATGGCCTCAAATGTCTGGTCAAGTTACGACTTTTGGCCATGATCCTGCTTTCCAGATCATGACATTATGATGCACTGTCATCAATGTAATTTGGTGTCTTCACTCTAGAACAAGACATCCGGCTCCAACAAGTCTTAGCGGTCCCATCCTTTCTTCATTTCATAACATGAGGAAACGTATCAATACTTTATGTACTAGACTTATAGTCAAAGCCAGTTGGAGTAAGGTGCATCAAATTTATTAAAATAGATATAATTAAAAGCTCACACATATTTTTGGTTGTTCGTGAGCCAAAACATAAAATCTATGTCAGTTACTAGCTGATGTAGATTACAGCTGCAATGTACAGCAGTTATCTGGCACACATTGTAATACATTTCACACCATCTGTTAGGCTACGTGCCCACGATCAGTAATAGTGCATCCAAAATGTTACTATTCCTGATCGTGGGGACGTAAATAAAATAAACTTTAGCAGATCTTTAGTAAATTTGATTGATCCCACGTCCACAAATATGGTTAACCAAACCTCTTTATTAGAGACTTTTCAAAGGTGTCGGCTGAGACACAAAAATTGTCTAAAGCATTTAGTTGCCAGTTTTTTATTGTTTCTTTTTATGTGACTCAAACAAAGTTACATACACCAGAAGACTTTAAATAATAGTAACATGCAGAGTGCATACATACCACTTAAAATAAAATATTTCTTATATATCTTTATAGAATCATCTGAAAGACCAAATATCTGGCGTTACTTGAAAAACTCAAATCTGGCACTTGTCATATTACATAACAATAACTTTGAAATTTGGGTCGATATGTTTCAAATTTATTTAATAAAAAACCTAAACTTTATGACACATTTGGACAAATTAGGATTTCTAAAATATTTAATGAGCGTGTCTTTAATCAGTTAGTCTTACTCCATAAAACAGTTAATAGTTTACCATATACCTTGTTTATGACATTATACTATGGATAGCGGGTAAGGGTCAATAACATACTTTATTGTTGGGTCCCCATACTGTGTGTAGGAAGCAGAAAGAAATATCATATTGCGTATGATGGAGAGAACTTAGGAGGGCATCATACTGTGTATGGGTGCTGTGTGGACATCATACTGTATATGGGGCAATGTACTGAGGGGGCCATAATACTGTGTATGGGATTCTGTAGGTGGTTATTATTCTGTCTATGGAGGAAGGTTCTGTGGGGGCAATCATACTGTGCATGGGTGACTTTGGGAGCCATCCTATAGTGTGAGAGCCATTATATTGTTTATGAGGGACTGTGTGGCCAACAAGGAGTCACAATGGGGGGGTCATTATCATTATAAGGAAGCACGAAGGTATAATTATTATTACAGGGGAGGCACTTTTAGTATAATAAGGAGATACTGGGTCATTATTATTATAAGAATGCACAGGAGGAGGCATAGGGAAATTTATAATAATGTGGCACATTATTACTATATGCTCCTGAATAACTAAGGCTACTTTCACACTAGCATCGGTACGGAGCCGTCGCCATGCGTCGGCCCAACGTACCGACGCAAACTGCGAAAAAAAAAAGAACAACGCATCCGCTGCCCCATTGAAAGGTCCGGGGAGGAGGGGGCGGAGTTCCGGCCACGCATGCGCGGTTGGAAATGGCGGACTCGACGCACAAAAAAAGTTACATGTAACTTTTTTGTGCCGACAGTGCGCCAAAACACGACGCACCCGTCGCACGACGAATGCGGCGTGTGGCAATACGTTGCAATGCGTAGCTAATGCAAGTCTATGGAGAAAAAACGCATCCTGCGGGCACATTTGCAGGATGTGTTTTTTTCTCCAAAATGACGCATTGCGACGTACAGCAAACAACGCTAGTGTGAAAGTAGCCTAAGGAGGAATAGGGGAGAATTATTACTATGAGTAAGTACAGAGAGATTGTTATTACTGGATAGGGGCATAGAAGGGGCACTGTTATTGTGTGTGTCACAAATGGTGGGCATTATTACTGTGCAAGGCTCAGAGGGGGGTATTATTACTTTCTAGAGTGCTGGTTATATGGTTTGTGTAGCCAGGGGCGGACACAGACAGCTTGGGGCCCCTGCACAGGAAATGTGCCTGGGCCCCCCTCTTTTTAAGGCGACAAAGCTAAGGGACTGTGCTATACATACACTTTATACTAAGGGACTGTGTTAGACATAATAATTGATAATAATGTCTTCCTCCACCTTCCCCTGTTCTTAAACCTATTATAAATCCCTCTTATCCCATTATTGCCTTCTCCCTCACCCCCATGATTGCCCTCTTCACCACCTCCATTATTGCTTTCTCACCCACCACCCCATTTCATTGCCCATTCCACCACCTCCATCATTGCCTCCTCCCCACCACCCCCATCATTGTCCTTTCCACTGCCACACCACCCCTATCATTGCCCTCCCCATCAACCCAATCATTGCCTTCGGCCCTGTCACTCCCATCATTGCCCTCTCCTCCACCTACACACACACACAGCACCATTCACTTCTCTGTACACACACCTCACCTCTGCTCGCACGGTATCCTGAAGCCACGCCATCGCCGGCAGCTTCCTGTCTCACACAGCTGTGGCGCTGAATGATGATGTCATTCAGCCGCTGCTGTGTGGCAGGAAGCAGGATGGATCCATTCCCTGCAGCTCCGCTCTGCTGCCTTTTTCTCTTGCAGGCAGCGGAGCTGCAATCCCATGATGGCAATCTGGCCAGGGGCTCCCCGGAGCCGGATAAACTGCCCAGTTTGCCCTCATTATTAACCACCCTGTAGGCAGGGCCAGTTTTAGGCAAACTGGGGCCCTAGGCAAAGTTTAAAATGGGGCCTCAAATCCTAACATATTGCACATCACACAGAAGCATTTCGGTTGTATTTACATGCGTTGAGTTCAGGCCACTAAAAGAGTGTGATCGACAATACTTAACTCGTTCAACGCTTGTTTCCTGGCTTCTTTACACTGTCTGAGAAAGAATGATGGGGACAGAACAATCACTAATAGATCACTAACAGATCACCATACAGTATCATGTTACCAGCAGCACACCTACAGTTTACCCCGGCGATGTGCTGCTGAGAACAATAATTTCTGTTCCGGCATAACCAATCCAATCACTCGATGAATAGGCAGAATTTTACTTGTTTAGTATAATACACCCCATAGTCCTCAATATATTATAATCTGCACTACAGCCTTCCATATTGTAAAATGCACACCGCATAGTCCTCCATATAATGTGCCCTATAGTCCTCCATATAGTATAATACACTCCTCAGTCCTCCATATAGTATTATACACTCCCGATAGTCCTCCATATAGTATAATACACTCCTCATAGTCCTCCATATATTAAAATACACTGCTCACTCCTCCACATAATATAATACACTCATAGTGCTCCATATAGTATAGTGCACCGCCATAGTTATCCATGTAGTACAATTCACTTCCAATAGTATAATGCACCCCCTTGTTCTTCATATAGTATAATGTATTCCCCATAGTCCTTGATACAGTATAATGCAGCCCACATATAGTATAATGCAGCCACCCCATAGAGCATAATGCAGCCACCCCACAGAGTATGATATAACCCCCATAGAATATAATGCAGCCCCCCTCATATAGTATAATGTAGCCCCCTCATAAAGTATGATGCAATCACCCCTCATAGAATATTAATATAATACAGCCCCCCATAGAATATAATACAGCCACCTCCCCATAGAATATAATGTAGCACCAGCAAAGAGTATGATGCAATCCTCCCTCATAAAATCTAATACAGTCCCCATAGAATATAATATAGCCCCCCATAGAATATAATACAGCCCACCTCCCCATAGAATATAATGTAGCCCCCATAGAATATAATGCAGCCCCCATAGTTTATAACACAGCCTTCCCCATAGAATATAATGCACCCCCAATAGTATATAACACAGTCTCCCCCATAGAATATAGCATATAATGTACCCCCCATAGTATACAACACAGGCCGCATAGTATACATCACAGCCCGCATAGTATACAGCACTGCCCACCTAGTATACAGCACCGCCCACCTAGTATACCGCACAGCCTCATAGTATACAGCACAGCCTCATAGTATACTGCACTGCCCGTGTAGTATACAGCGCAGGCTCATAGTATACAGCACTGCCCGCATAGTATACAGCGCAGCCTCATAGTATACAGCACTGCCCGCGTAGTATACAGCACAGCCTCATAGTATACAGCACACAGCCTCATAGTATACAGCGCAGCCTCATGGTATACAGCGCAGCCTCATGGTATACAACACACAGTCTCATGGTATACAGCACACAGTCTCATGGTATACAGCACACAGCCTCATGGTATACAGCACACAGCCTCATAGTATACAGCGCAGCCTCATAGTATACAGCGCAGCCTCATAGTATACAGCACTGCCCGTGTAGTATACAGCACAGCCTCATAGTATACAGCACACAGCCTCATAGTATACAGCGCAGCCTCATGGTATACAGCGCAGCCTCATGGTATACAACACACAGTCTCATGGTATACAGCACACAGTCTCATGGTATACAGCACACAGCCTCATGGTATACAGCACACAGCCTCATAGTATACAGCGCAGCCTCATAGTATACAGCGCAGCCTCATAGTATACAGCGCAGCCTCATAGTATACAGCGCAGCCTCATAGTATACAGCACACAGCCTCATAGTATACAGCGCAGCCTCATGGTATACAGCGCAGCCTCATGGTATACAGCACACAGTCTCATGGTATACAGCACACAGCCTCATGGTATACAGCACACCGCCTCATAGTATACAGCGCAGCCTCATGGTATACAGCACACAGCCTCATAGTATACAGCACTGCCCACGTAGTATACAGCACAGCCTCATAGTAAACAGCACTGCCTCATAATATACAGTGCAGCCTCATAGTATACAGCACTACCTGCGTAGTATACATCACAGCCTCATAGTAAACAACACTGCCTTATGTTATACAGCGCAGCCTCATGATATACAGAACACAGCCTCATAGTATACAGGGCAGCCTCATAGTATACAGCGAAGCCTCATAGTATACAGCACTGCCCGCGTAGTATACAGCACAGCCTCATAGTAAACAGCACTGCCTCATGGTATACATCGCAGCCTCATAGTATACAGCACACCGCCTCATACTATACAGCACAGCCTCATGGTATACAGCACACAGCCTCATGGTATACAGCACACGGTCTCATGGTATACAGCACACAGACACAAAGTATACAGCGCAGCCTCATAGTATACAGCGCAGCCTCATGGTATACAGCGCAGCCTCATAGTATACAGCGCAGCCTCATAGTATACAGCGCAGCCTCATAGTATACAGCGCAGCCTCATGGTATACAGCGCAGCCTCAAGGTATACAACACACAGTCTCATAGTATACAGCGCAGCCTCATGGTATACAACACACAGTCTCATAGTATACAGCGCAGCCTCATGGTATACAGCACACAGTCTCATAGTATACAGCGCAGCCTCATGGTATACAACACACAGTCTCATAGTATACAGTGCAGCCTCATGGTATACAGCACACAGTCTCATAGTATACAGCGCAGCCTCATGGTATACAGCGCAGCCTCAAGGTATACAACACACAGTCTCATAGTATACAGCGCAGCCTCATGGTATACAGCACACAGTCTCATAGTATACAGCACAGCCTCATAGTAAACAGCACTGCCTCATGGTATACATCGCAGCCTCATAGTATACAGCACACCGCCTCATAGTATACAGCACAGCCTCATGGTATACAGCACACAGCCTCATGGTATACAGCACACGGTCTCATGGTATACAGCACACAGACACAAAGTATACAGCGCAGCCTCATAGTATACAGCGCAGCCTCATGGTATACAGCGCAGCCTCATAGTATACAGCGCAGCCTCATAGTATACAGCGCAACCTCATAGTATACAGCGCAGCCTCATGGTATACAGCGCAGCCTCAAGGTATACAACACACAGTCTCATAGTATACAGCACAGCCTCATAGTAAACAGCACTGCCTCATGGTATACATCGCAGCCTCATAGTATACAGCACACCGCCTCATAGTATACAGCACAGCCTCATGGTATACAGCACACAGCCTCATGGTATACAGCACACGGTCTCATGGTATACAGCACACAGACACAAAGTATACAGCGCAGCCTCATAGTATACAGCGCAGCCTCATGGTATACAGCGCAGCCTCATAGTATACAGCGCAGCCTCATAGTATACAGCGCAACCTCATAGTATACAGCGCAGCCTCATGGTATACAGCGCAGCCTCAAGGTATACAACACACAGTCTCATAGTATACAGCGCAGCCTCATGGTATACAGCGCAGCCTCATAGTATACAGCGCAACCTCATAGTATACAGCGCAGCCTCATGGTATACAGCGCAGCCTCAAGGTATACAACACACAGTCTCATAGTATACAGCGCAGCCTCATGGTATACAACACACAGTCTCATAGTATACAGCGCAGCCTCATGGTATACAACACACAGTCTCATAGTATACAGCGCAGCCTCATGGTATACAACACACAGTCTCATAGTATACAGCACACAGCCTCATGGTATACAGGACACAGCCTCATGGTATACAGCACACAGCCTCATAGTATACAGCGCAGCCTCATAGTATACAGCACAGCCTCATGGTATACAGCACACAGCCTCATGGTATACAGCACACGGTCTCATGGTATACAGCACACAGACACAAAGTATACAGCGCAGCCTCATAGTATACAGCGCAGCCTCATGGTATACAGCGCAGCCTCATAGTATACAGCGCAGCCTCATAGTATACAGCGCAACCTCATAGTATACAGCGCAGCCTCATGGTATACAGCGCAGCCTCAAGGTATACAACACACAGTCTCATAGTATACAGCGCAGCCTCATGGTATACAGCGCAGCCTCATAGTATACAGCGCAACCTCATAGTATACAGCGCAGCCTCATGGTATACAGCGCAGCCTCAAGGTATACAACACACAGTCTCATAGTATACAGCGCAGCCTCATGGTATACAACACACAGTCTCATAGTATACAGCGCAGCCTCATGGTATACAACACACAGTCTCATAGTATACAGCGCAGCCTCATGGTATACAACACACAGTCTCATAGTATACAGCGCAGCCTCATGGTATACAACACACAGTCTCATAGTATACAGCGCAGCCTCATGGTATACAGCGCAGCCTCAAGGTATACAACACACAGTCTCATAGTATACAGCGCAGCCTCATGGTATACAACACACAGTCTCATAGTATACAGCGCAGCCTCATGGTATACAACACACAGTCTCATAGTATACAGCGCAGCCTCATGGTATACAGCGCAGCCTCATAGTATACAGCGCAACCTCATAGTATACAGCGCAGCCTCATGGTATACAGCGCAGCCTCAAGGTATACAACACACAGTCTCATAGTATACAGCACACAGCCTCATGGTATACAGCACACAGCCTCATAGTATACAGCGCAGCTCCCCCCCAGAATGGCCCCACTGTCCAGTACTCACTGTTATAGAGTAAGAAAAAAAAAACAGTTCCTGCTCCTGTCGGCACACAGTGAGTGCGCAGCAGTGTCTGTCAGAGGCAGAGCGGGAAATGAAGGGAGAGGGAGCGTCAGGTGACACTCTCTCCTCCATCAATGCTTTGAACTGTACCGGCAGACACCGGTATAGTTCAATGCGACGGGGGAGTCGGCGCTGGCGGCAGGCGGGCCCCCCTGCCTCACAGGGGCCCCATAGCATCTGCATGATGTGCCACTAGCTGGGGGCCCCTGGGGGAGCGAGAACCTAGGCAGCTGCCTGCCCCTAACGCCGGCCCTGCCTGCAGGGGCCCCCTGGAGCCTCCGGGCCCCTGTGCAACCACACAGGTTGAACAGGCGGTATGTCCTCCCATGTGTGTAGCTATTGGGGAATGTCAGGAGGATGCTGGAAAAGCAGTAACCTAATTATGTCTGTTTGTTACATTTTGCAAGGACAAGTTATGGATGTAAGAAGTAGTCGTGGTGGCCTGGACCGAATTGAAAAAAAGGAAAAATTAATGACTGCGATCACTGAGAGCGTCACTGGCGAGTACCTGTACAGTATACACATACTGCCATTTTATAGTCCTTGTATGGAGGTAATCAGTTTTATTACAGTGGTTTTGATTAATGATCAGTATGTCAGTATATCACTACTGTATATGCTGGTAGTCTTTTCTATGGAATGGTGGTATTGTTTGTCTATTATATTGCAATATCAATACTAACATCTAAGTCTTCTTGATACATTTAAAAGGGTTGTACAACTCTGTTTAAATTATTACAAAAACCGACCTTGCGGATATAGTTATTGATATAACAATCCCTTCTACAGAAAGTGCCCATTGCACGCCAACAAGGGGAGGGAGGGGCAAAACTCCCACATGCATATGGTCCTATAATCAACCAAGAGAATAATGCCCCATAGATATTCATGACATCAACAATTTTATATGAAACATATACATTTTATTCACATAAATGCAAAAACAAAAAGTAAAACAATCCAATAATATCAATGATGAGGAAAAGGTAGATGACTGAAAGACACCAACTGCATGAAGACACACACATTACATATGTAAGAGTGCCAACATGAGCAGTGTATGAGGTAAATGTTTAATTAACCCCTTAGTGACAGAGCCAATTTGGTACTTAATGACCGAGCCAATTTTTGAAATTCTGACCACTGTCACTTTATGAGGTTATAACTCTGGAACGCTTCAACGGATCCCGCAGATTCCGAGATTGTTTTTTTGAGACATATTGTACTTCATGTTAGTGGTAACATTTCTTCGATATTACTTGCGATTATTTATGAAAAAAACGGAAATATGGTGAAAATTTTTAAAATTTTGCAATTTTCAAACTTTGTATTTTTATGCCCTTAAATCAGAGAGATATGTCATGAAAAATAGTTAATAAATAACATTTCCCACATGTCTACTTTACATCAGCACAATTTTGGAAACAAAATTTTTTTTTTGTTAGGGAGTTATAAGGGTTAAAAGTTGACCAGCAATTTCTCATTTTTACAACACCATTTTTTTTTAGGGACCACATCACATTTGAAGTCATTTTGAGGGGTCTATATGATAGAAAATAATGAAGTGTGACACCATTCTAAAAACTACACCCCTCAAGGTTCTCAAAACCACATTCAAAAAGTTTATAAACCCTTTACGTGCTTCACAGGAACTGAAACAATGTGGAAGGAAAAAATGAACATTTAACTTTTTTTTGCAAACATCTTAATTCAGAACCATTTTTTTTTATTTTCACAAGTGTAAAAACAGAAATGTAACCATAAATTTTGTTATGCAATTTCTCCTGAATACGCCAATACCCCATATGTGGGGGTAAACCACTTTTTGGGCCCACCGCAGAACTTAGAAGTGAAGGAGCGCCGTTTGACTTTTTCAATGCAGAATTGGCTGGAATTGAGATCGGACGCCATGTCACGTTTAGAGAGCCCCTGATGTGCCTAAACAGTGGAAACTCCCCACAAGTGACACCATTTTGGAAACTAGACCCCTTAAGGAACTTATCTAGATGTATGGTGAGCACTTTGATCCCCCAAGTGCTTCACAGAAGTTTATAACGTAGAGCCGTGAAAATAAAAAAATCGCTTTTGTTTACACAAAAATGATCTTTTCGCCCACAAATTCTTATTTTCACAAGGGTAACAGGAGAAATTAGACCATAAAAGTTGTTGTGCGATTTCTCCTGAATACGTCGATACCCCATATGTGAGGGTAAACCACTGTTAGGGCGCACCGCAGAGCTTGGAAGAGAAGGAGTGCCGTTTTACTTTTTCAATGCAGAATTGGCTGGAATTGAGATTGGACGCCATGTCGCGTTTGGAGAGCCCCTCATGTGCCTTAACAATGGAAACCCCCCACAAGTGACACCATTTTGGAAACTAGACCCCTTAAGGAACTTATCTAGATGTGTGGTGAGCACTTTGAACCCCCATGTGCTTCACAGAAGTTTATAACGTAGAGCCGTGAAAAAAAAAATCGCATTTTTTCTACAAAAATAATATTTTGGCCCACAAATTTTTATTTTCACAAGGGTAACAGGAGAAATTAGACCACTAAAGTTGTTGTGCAATTTCTCCTGAGTACGTCGATACCCAATATGTGGGGGTAAACCACTGTTTGGGCGCACCGCAGAGCTTGGAAGAGAAAGAGTGCCGTTTTACTTTTTCAATGTAGAATTGGCTGGAATTGAGATCGGACGCCATGTCGCGTTTAGAGAGCCCCTGATGTGCCTAAACAGTAGAAATCCCCCACAAGTGACCCCATTTTGGAAACTAGACCCCCCATGGAACTTATCTAGATGTGTGGTGAGAACTTTGAATGCCCAAGTGCTTCACAGAAGTTTAGAATGCAGAGTTGTATAAATAAAAAATATTTTTTTTTTCCACAAAAAATATTTTTTAGCCCCCAAGTTTTTATTTTCACAAGGGTAACAGGAGAAATTGGACTGCAATAGTTGTTGTCCAATTTATCCCGAGTACGCTGATGTACCATATGTGGGGGTAAACCACTGTTTGGGCGCACGGCAGAGCTCGGAAGGGAAGGAGCGCCTTTTTGGAATGCAGACTTTGATAGAATGGTCTGTGGGCATTATGTTGCGATTGCAGAGCCCCTGATGTACCTAAACTGTAGTAACCCCCCACAAGTGACCCCATTTTGGAAACTAGACCCCCCAAGGAACTTATCTAGATGTGTGGTGAGAACTTTGAATGCCCAAGTGCTTCACAGAAGTTTAGAATGCAGAGTCGTGAAAATAAAAAATATTTTTTTTTCACAAAAAAGATATTGTAGCCCCCAAGTTTTTATTTTCACAAGGGTAACAGGAGAAATTGGACCACTAAAGTTGTTGTCCAATTTATCCTGAGTATGCTGATGCCCCATATGTGGGGGTAAACCACTGTTTGGGCGTACGGCAGAGCTCGGAAGGGAAGGAGCGCCGTTTTGGAATGCAGACTTAGATAGAATGGTCTGTGGGCATTATGTTGCGTTTGCAGAGCCCCTGATGTACCTAAACAGTAGTAACCCCCCACAAGTGACCCCGTTTTGGAAACTAGACCCCCCAAGGAACTTATATAGATGTGTGGTGAGAACTTTGAATGCCCAAGTGCTTCACAGAAGTTTATAATGCAGAGTCATAAAAAAATATATATATATATTTTTCCACAAAAAGGATTTTGTAGCCCCCAAGTTTTTATTTTCACAAGGGTAACAAGAGAAATTGGACCACTAAAGTTGTTGTCCAATTTATCCCAAGTATGCTGATGCCCCATATGTGGGGGTAACCCACTGTTTGGGCGCACGGCAGAGCTCAGAAGGGAGGGAGCACCATTTGACTTTTTGAGCGCAAAATTGGCTATCGTGTTTGGAGACCCCCTGATGTACCTAAACAGTGGAAACCCCCCAATTCTAGCTCCAACCCTAACCCCAACACACCCCTAACCCTAATCCCAACCTGATCCATAATCCTAATTACTAACCCTAACCATAATCACAACCCTTACCCCAAAACAACCCTAATGTCAACCCTAACCATAACCCTAATCAAAACCCTAAATCCAACACACCCCTAATCCTAATCTCAACCCTAACCTCAAACCTAACCCTAATCCCAATACACCCCTAATCACAACCCTAACCTTAACCCTAATCCCAAACCTAACCCTAATCCCAAGCGTAACCCTAATGCCAACCCTAACCCTAATACCAACCCCAATCCAAACCCTAACCCTAATCCCAACTCTAGCCCTAACTTTAGCCCCAACCCTAGCCCTAACTTTAGCCCCAACCCTAACCCTAGCCCTAAGGCTACTTTCACACTTGCGTTGTTTGGCATCCGTCGCAATCCGTCGTTTTGGACAAGAAACGGATCCTGCAAATGTGCCCGCAGGATGCGTTTTTTGCCCATAGACTTGTATTGCCGACGGATCGTGACGGATGGCCACACGTCGCGTCCGTCGTGCACTGGATCAGTGTTTTGGCGGACCGTCAGCACAAAAAAAGTTCAATGTAACTTTTTTTGTACGTCGCATCCGCCATTTCTGACCGCGCATGCGTGGCCGTAACTCCGCCCCCTCCTCCCCAGGACATAGATTGGGCAGCGGATGCGTTGAAAAACTTCATCCGCTGCCCACGTTGTGCACAATTTTCACAACGTGCGTCAGTATGTCGGGCCGATGCATTGCGACGGCCCCGTACCGACGTAAGTGTGAAAGAAGCCTAACCCTAAATTTAGCGCCAACCCTAACTCTAAATTTAGCCCCAACCCTAACCCTAAAATTAGCCCCAACCCTAACCCTAAATTTAGCCCTAACCCTAATCCTAGCCCTAACCCTACCCCTAACCCTACCCCTAGCCCTAACCCTAGCCCTAACCCTAACCCTAGCCCTAACCCTTACCCCTAGCCCTACCCCTAGCCCTAACCCTACCCCTAGCCCTACCCCTAGCCCTAACCGTAACCCTAGCCCTAACCCTAACCCTACCCCTAACCCTAGCCCTACCCCTAACCCTACCCCCAGCCCTAACCCTACCCCTAACCCTACCCCTAACCCTAACCCTACCCCTAACCCTACCCCTAACCCTAACCCTACCCCTAACCCTACCCCTAACCCTAGCCCTAACCCTAACCCTACCCCCTAACCCTACCCCTAACCATAATTTTAGCCCCAACTGCTCTTCTCCTGCCGGCCGGCAGATGGAGACAGATGGCGGGCGCACTTCTTTTGCCGGCGGCCAGGAGGAGCAGCAGGAGGACCCAGGGACACAGATGAGTATGGCAGGGTCCCCGAATCCCCCTATTTCTCTGTCCTCTGATGTACGATCACATCAGAGGACAGAGAATTACACTTTGACTTTTTTTTTTTTTTTTGCGGTCGCCGGTAAACAGTTAATTACCGGCGATCGCAAAACATGGGTCAGTAGAACCGACCCCGATCATGCTCTTTGGGGTCTCGGCTACCCCCAGCAGCCGATACCCCAAAGATTCTCACGGGGCCGGCCGGCGCACTGCGCATGCGCCCGCCATTTTGAAGATGGCGGCGCCCACCACGAGGAGCACCGGGGGAGACAGGTAAGTATTGGGGGGCTACCTGGGACCCCTTTTCTCTGTCCTCCGATGTGCGATCACATCGGAGGACAGAGAAATTAAAGAGATCGCATTTTTTTTTTTTTTTTTGCGATCGCCGGTAAACAGTTAATTACCGGCGATCGCAAATGCGGGGTGGGTTAAAAAACCCCCGAATCATGTTCTCTGGGGTCTCGGCTACCCCCGGCAGCCGAGACCCCGGAGAAAATCTGACTCTGGGGAGCGCTATTTACATTTTCCACAGCGCCGTTAATTAACGGCGCTGTGGTTTAAGTACCCCTAGCGGCCGCCGTTAAAAGGCGTATCGGCGGTCGCTAAGGGGTTAAATAGGGCAAAAATGGTGCCTATTTCACATGTGTGAAATGGTGCCCCAATTGGGGCTATTTGTTTGACACCTCTAGTAGGAGACCACACACGGGTAAGCATAACATGCGGCATACTACTTAGCTAGATTTGCACTTTATGGGCATATTGCAATGTGGGTGGATTTAGAAGGGATACGACAGAGCAATGCTTATGGGTTATCGGCTACTTAGCCTAAGACTACTGCATCCCCTCTTACCCTATTAGTTTATTTTTTGCACCATTTTTTGCCCTATTTAATTAAACATTTACCACATACTCTGCTCATGTTGGCACCCTTACATATGTAATGTGTGTGTCTTCATGCAGTTGGTGTCTTTCAGTCATCTACCTTTTCCTCATCATTGATATTATTGGATTGTTTTACTTTTTGTTTTTGCATTTATGTGAATACAATTTATATGTTTCATATGAAATTGTTGATGTCATGAATATCTATGGGGCATTATGCTCTTGGTTGATTTTAGGACTCTAGAGTTGAGCGACCTTGACCTTTTTAGAGTCGAGTGGAATCGGCCGATTATCGCGAAAAGTCGGGGATCGACCGAAACACGAAACCCAATGCAAGTCAATGGGGGAGCATAGTCGGCAGTGAGTAGAGGCCAGGAAAACATGTACAGAGCCCACTGTATTGGCAAAAACATCCATTCTTGCTACTGAAGCTTGTCAATCGTAATTTAGCTTATAATAATTGGAAGGCATTTGAAATTGGGGGTCATTTGGCTAAAGTTGTGGGGGGTAGGGCTGGTTCAAGTAATTAGTGTGCCCAGTAAATCTGGACCACGTCACGGCAGTGGAGCAGGGAGAGGTAAGTATTTCAACTTTGCAAGTGCTGTGATCCTGAGCAAGCAGGGGGGGCCCACTCGTTGGCATTGGCACTGGCACAGGGCCCCTCAAAGTACAGCGGTGTGTTTGCACGGCGGGGGCGCCTCCCACCGGCAGCAACACTTTTGCGTACTATGAGGGGCCCTGTGCCAGTGACGTCGCCAGCAACGAGTATTCCTCCCCCCACCTGATGAAGGAACCTGCACCTTCATCTGCCCCTTCCTCTTTGTCCCCGTGTAAGGTGGTATGGTATGCGGGAAGGGGGACCTGACTTTCAGCAGGGTCACAATCTTGCAGTGTAGCGTGCACGGGGAATGTTGCATTATGGGTCAATGTACCAGCAGACTCATCTATCACTGGCTGGGCAATGGGTAGGATGAGGGGGAAACAGATATGGGCCCAAAGAATAAAGTGGGCTAAATGCAGTTCAAAATTGGTAACAGGACTAACCAGGGGGCATTGTTTTGTTCAGTGGAGGACAACTGGAATGAGAGGCTGACACAGAGAGTAGGCCCAAATTAGTAAGTATTCTAAATGCAGTTCAAAATTGGCAACAGTAGTAAACCGGCGGCACAGCTTTGTTCACTGAAGGAGAACAGCAAGGAGCGGCAGACACAGATAGAAGGCCCCAACCCAACTAGTAGGCCTAATGCAGTGTTGTTTTCAACAACTACTAAACGAGAGCCAGAAGATCGAAGCAATGGAGAGGAAACCTGGGGAACACCTTGGAGTGGAAGACACCGTCTCTACACCCCAGACCCAACTTGTAGGCCGAATGCAGTGTTGTTTTCAACAACTACTAAACAAGAGCTATAAGATTGAAGCAATGGAGAGGAAACCTTGAGAACACCTTGGAGCGGAAGACACCGTCTCTACAACCCAGACCCAACTTGTAGGCCGAATGCAGTGTAGTTTTCAACAACTACTAAACGAGAGTCGGAAGACCCAAGCAATGGAGAGGAAACCTGGGGAACACCTTGGAGTGGAACACATCGTCTCTACACCCCATATCCAATTTGTAGGCCTAATGCAGTGTAGTTTTCAACAACTACTAAACGAGAGTCGGAAGACCCAAGCAATGGAGAGGAAACCTGGGGAACACCTTGGAGTGGAACACACCGTCTCTACACCCCATACCCAATTTGTAGGCCTAATGCAGTGTAGTTTTCAACAACTACTAAACGAGAGTCGGAAGATCGAAGCAATGTGGGCGAAACCTGGGGAACACCTTGGAGTGTAACACACCGTCTCTACACCCCATACCCAATTTGTAGGCCTAATGCAGTGTAGTTTTCAACAACTACTAAACGAGAGTCGGAAGATCGAAGCAATGTGGACGAAACCTGGGGAACACCTTGGAGTGGAACATACCGTCTCTACACCCCATACCCAATTTGTAGGCCTAATGCAGTGTAGTTTTCAACAACTACTAAACGAGAGTCGGAAGACCCAAGCAATGGAGAGGAAACCTGGGGAACACCTTGGAGTGGAAGACACCGTCTCTACACCCCAGACCCAACATGTAGGCCGAATGCAGTGTTGTTTTCAACAACTACTAAACAAGAGCTTTAAGATTGAAGCAATGGAGAGGAAACCTGGAGAACACCTTGGAGCGGAAGTCACCGTCTCTACAACCCAGACCCAACTTGTAGGCCGAATGCAGTGTAGTTTTCAACAACTACTAAACGAGAGTCGGAAGACCGAAGCAATGGAGAGGAAACCTGGGGAACACCTTGGAGGGGAACACACCGTCTCTACACCCCATACCCAATTTGTAGACCTAATGCAGTGTAGTTTTCAACAACTACTAAACGAGAGTCGGAAGACCGAAGCAATGGAGAGGAAACCTGGGGAACACCTTGGAGTGTAACACACCGTCTCTACACCCCATACCCAATTTGTAGGCCTAATGCAGTGTAGTTTTCAACAACTACTAAACGAGAGTCGGAAGACCCAAGCAATGGAGAGGAAACCTGGGGCACACCTTGGAGCGGCAGACACCGTTAGTAGGCCCTACCAAAGTAGTAGCCCCAATGCAGTTTTCAAATTCCTAGAGGCTGAAAACAAGACTATTGACGCTCTGCTTTTTTCAAAGGAGGACAGCTGTATTGAGTGTCGCAGACAGACACAGGTAGTAGGCCTTAAACCAAAAATGTGGCTCACTGCAGTTTAAAAAAGGTTACAGGGGTACACAGGCAGCATTGCTCTGGTCAGTGGAGGACAATTTCAATAGTGGACCGCAGACAGACTTTGTACGCCTACTATTAAAAAAAGGATGCTCTATGCAATTAAAAATAGGTTCCAGGGGTCCACGGGCAGCAGTGGTGTGGTCAGTGGACGAGTATTGGAAGGAGGGACCGCAGACAGGCATAGTAGGCCTAACATAACAAAATTAGGTTGTAGGCACTTTAAAATTGGTTCCAGGGGTACACGGGCAGCAGTGGTGTGGTCAGCGGAGGACAATTTGAATTAGGGACTGCAGACAGACTTTGTAGGCTGTCCCCTGTGGACCATGCATCCAACACATTAACCCAGTGCGCCGTAATGGACACGTAACTTTTTGTGGACATGCCTACTGGTCCATGCGTCTCTTGTCAGGTGCACCTTTCTACTGTTTGATTGCCTGAGTGCTATGACAATACAGACTTTTTCATGCCGGTGGAGGGCTGGGATGGCTTTTCTCGCAAAAGAAATGTCGACTGGGTAGCTTGAACCGTGGTACAGCGTAGTTCATCTGGGCTTTCTAAATATAAAACAAAGAAAAAAAGGAGGCTCCATGTACTTTCAGCTGGGTTCCAGGGGTACACGGCCAGCATTGGTCTGGTCAGTGGAGCACTATAGGAAGGAGGGACCGCAGACAGGCTTCGAAGGCCTAACATAATAAAATTGGGCTGTAGGCACTTTATAATTGATTCCAGGGGTACACGGGCAGCAGTAGACAGGTCAGTGGAGGCCTAGTGGAAGGAGGGACCGCAGACAGGCTTCGAAGGCCTAACATAATAAAATTGGGCTGTAGGCACTTTATAATTGGTTCCAGGGGTACACGGGCAGCAGTAGACAGGTCAGTGGAGGCCTAGTGGAAGGAGGGACCGCAGACAGGCGTAGTAGGCCTAACATAATAAAATTGGGCTGTAGGCACTTTAACATTGGTTCCAGGGGTACACGGGCAGCAGTAGACAGGTCAGTGGAGGCCTAGTGGAAGGAGGGACCGCAGACAGGCTTCGAAGGCCTAACATAATAAATTTGGGCTGTAGGCACTTTATGATTGGTTCCAGGGGAACATGGGCAGCAGTACACAGGTCAGTGGAGGACTAGTGGTAAGGAGGGACCGGAGACAGGATTCGAAGGCCTAACATAATAAATTAGGGCTGTAGGCACTTTAAAATTGGTTCCAGGGGTACACGGGCAGCAGTAGACAGTTCACTGGAGGACTAGTGGAAGGAGGGACCGCAGACAGGCGTAGTAGGCCTAACATAATAAAATATGACTGTAGGCACTTTAAAATTGGTTCCAGGGGTACACGGGCAGCAGTAGACAGGTCACTGGAGGACTAGTGGAAGGAGGGACCGCAGACAGGCTTCGAAGGCCTAACATAATAAATTAGGGCTGTAGGCACTTTAACATTGGTTCCAGGGGTACACGGGCAGCAGTAGACAGGTCACTGGAGGACTAGTGGAAGGAGGGACCGCAGACAGGCTTCGAAGGCCTAACATAATAAAATTGGGCTGTAGGCACTTTAAAATTTGTTCCAGGGGAACACGGGCAGCAGTAGACAGGTCAGTGGAGGACTAATGGAAGGAGGGACCGCAGACAGGCTTCGAAGGCCTAACATAATAAAATTGGGCTGTAGGCACTTTAACATTGGTTCCAGGGGTACACGGGCAGCAGTAGACAGGTCAGTGGAGGCCTAGTGGAAGGAGGGACCGCAGACAGGCTTCGAAGGCCTAATATAATAAATTAGGGCTGTAGGCACTTTAACATTGGTTCCAGGGGTACACGGGCAGCAGTAGACAGGTCAGTGGAGGCCTAGTGGAAGGAGGGACCGCAGACAGGCATAGTAGTCCTAACATAATAAAATTGGGCTGTAGGCACTTTAACATTGGTTCCAGGGGTACATGGGCAGCAGTAGACAGGTCAGTGGAGGCCTAGTGGAAGGAGGGACCGCAGACAGGCTTCGAAGGCCTAACATAATAAATTTGGGCTGTAGGCACTTTATAATTGGTTCCAGGGGTACACGGGCAGCAGTAGACAGGTCAGTGGAGGACTAGTGGAAGGAGGGACCGCAGACAGGCTTCGAAGGCCTAACATAATAAAATTGGGCTGTAGGCACTTTAACATTGGTTCCAGGGGTACACGGGCAGCAGTAGACAGGTCAGTGGAGGCCTAGTGGAAGGAGGGACCGCAGACAGGCTTCGAAGGCCTAATATAATAAATTAGGGCTGTAGGCACTTTAACATTGGTTCCAGGGGTACACGGGCAGCAGTAGACAGGTCAGTGGAGGCCTAGTGGAAGGAGGGACCGCAGACAGGCATAGTAGTCCTAACATAATAAAATTGGGCTGTAGGCACTTTAACATTGGCTCCAGGGGTACATGGGCAGCAGTAGACAGGTCAGTGGAGGCCTAGTGGAAGGAGGGACCGCAGACAGGCTTCGAAGGCCTAACATAATAAATTTGGGCTGTAGGCACTTTATAATTGGTTCCAGGGGAACATGGGCAGCAGTAGACAGGTCAGTGGAGGACTAGTGGAAGGAGGGACCGGAGACAGGATTCGAAGGCCTAACATAATAAAATTGGGCTGTAGGCACTTTAAAATTGGTTCCAGGGGTACAATGGCAGCAGTAGACAGGTCACTGGAGGACTAGTGGAAGGAGGGACCGCAGACAGGCGTAGTAGGCCTAACATAATAAAATATGACTGTACGCACTTTAAAATTGGTTCCAGGGGTACACGGGCAGCAGTAGACAGGTCACTGGAGGACTAGTGGAAGGAGGGACCGCAGACAGGCTTCGAAGGCCTAACATAATAAATTAGGGCTGTAGGCACTTTATCATTGGTTCCAGGGGTACACGGGCAGCAGTAGACAGGTCAGTGGAGGCCTAGTGGAAGGAGGGACCGCAGACAGGCTTCGAAGGCCTAACATAATAAAATTGGGCTGTAGGCACTTTAAAATTTGTTCCAGGGGAACACGGGCAGCAGTAGACAGGTCAGTGGAGGACTAGTGGAAGGAGGGACTGCAGACAGGCTTCGAAGGCCTAACATAATAAAATTGGGCTGTAGGCACTTTAACATTGGTTCCAGGGGTACACGGGCAGCAGTAGACAGGTCAGTGGAGGCCTAGTGGAAGGAGGGACCGCAGACAGGCTTCGAAGGCCTAACATAATAAATTAGGGCTGTAGGCACTTTAACATTGGTTCCAGGGGTACACGGGCAGCAGTAGACAGGTCAGTGGAGGCCTAGTGGAAGGAGGGACCGCAGACAGGCTTTGAAGGCCTAACATAATAAATTAGGGCTGTAGGCACTTTAACATTGGTTCCAGGGGTACACGGGCAGCAGTAGACAGGTCAGTGGAGGCCTAGTGGAAGGAGGGACCGCAGACAGGCTTCGAAGGCCTAACATAATAAAATTGGGCTGTAGGTGTTAGGGGTCGAGTTCCGCCTCTGCACAGGGGGAATCTCGGGCCATCTCCGCTGCGGTCTCCCATTCCTCTCCTGCCGCAGTTGTGCCTGCTCAGCGGAGACGTCAGTCCAAGCATCTTGCTCAGTCCCACTCTGTTCAAAGAGTTACTGCTGCCTTTCCTGCTTCTGCCATTGAAGTCAGTGCTGGGCAGCGGCGAGCAGACGCTTCTGCGACTAAGTCCTGCTTTTCTCATTCTGAGCATGCCCTGAGTAAGATCTCTCAGTGGAGATCGAGGGTCACATGGTAGGAAGGTCCTATTGCTGCTAGGACTAACTCCTGCTTTTCACACACTGAGCATGCCCAGGGTAAGATCTCTCAGTGGAGATCTAGGGTCACATGCTCAGTTATGGCAGTCTCTCATTGGTCCTTCTAGGAAGGTCTTTTTCTTGCTGCAGCTATATAAGGCTCGCATGGCCGCACGGCCATGCGCTAGTATCAATGCATGACATGAGTTTTGCACCACTGTGGTCACGCTTGTGTGTATTCAGGGACCCGGCAGAAATAAGGCACTAGAATACTGGCACCTCCGGTGAGGAGATTGTGTGTTTGGTTACAGGGCCCCAGCTGAAATAAGCCACTAGAATACCGGCTCCACCGGTGAGGAGATTGTATGTTTGCCTCCTGGACTGCGTGACCACAAGCTGCTATCTGCTCAGCAGTTACTGTGTATTCCTGTGGAGTTTAACAGGACACAGTCCTTTCCTTATAGCGACTCTGTGAAGCAACAGAGTTCGCTTCTACCGCCATATCGTGCCGCTGTTTGCCAGCAGCAGGTTCTATTCCTGCACGGTGGACCCCGGGCTGCGAACGCACCAAATAACATCTCTATATTTACTCGGTGCGTTCCGCCAGCCCTAACAGTATACTAGCGCCAGGGTCTGGCTGGTAAATGGCGGACGATCAGCGTTTACAGCGGTACATCCAGCAGCTGGAGGGTAGGTTGACGGCTCTCGAGCGCACAACCTCAGCTGTGGATGTTACCGCAGTCGCTGTTCAGGCTGCAAGTGTAGCTGCAGCCAGTTTGTCCTCTGCCACCCCTGCTCCGACTTTATCCCGTCTCCCGCTTCCAGACAAGTTTGCTGGTGACAGTAAGCTATGTCGGGGATTCGTGAGTCAGTGCTCCATACATCTTGAGCTTCTGGCTGCACGTTTTCCTACGGAACGGGCGAAAGTGGGATTTATTTTATCCCTTTTGTCGGGCAGGGCGTTGGAGTGGGCAACGCCGCTATGGGAGCGCAATGATCGTGTGGCGCAGAGTGCTCCTCTCTTCCTGGACGCTTTTAAACAGGTCTTTTTGGGACCTCGTGTCACCCACGATACCGCGCTCCAATTGTTGGCAACAACACAGGGTTCGTCCATGGTCAGCCAGTTCGCCGTCCAATTCCGGACTCTGGTCTCTGAGCTGGAATGGCCGGATAAAGTCCTTATTCCGGTGTTCTGGAGAGGACTGGCAGACCATGTGAAGGACGCCTTGGCCACCAGGGAGATTCCCGCCACACTGGAGGAGCTTATTTCTATATCTACCTGCATCGACCTCCATTTTAACGAGCGGAAGTTGGAGCGGGCCCAGTGTAGGCAGAGGTTTCGGCTGGCTCCCACCTTCGCCAAACCTCTGGAATCTTCCGTTCAGGCGTCCGACTCCCATGAGGCCATGGAGGTTTCTCGAGCGGGACCTAAGTCTCGGACCGCTCGAGTACCCGTGGTTTGCAGAAATTGCCAACAAGAAGGACATTATGCCAATAAATGTCCACGGCGGTCAAGTAAACGATCGCGTCTAGTAACCCTTGGTGGAGGTTCACTAGACACAGCGGCATTTTCCTCCAAGCTGTCCTTCAAAGGGACAATCATATTAGGCTCTTACTCTCTAACAGTCGAGCTTTGTGTGGATTCTGGAGCTGAGGGGAATTTCATCTCCTCAGCTTTTGCTCTGCGCCATGCAATACCTCTGGTGATGCTCGCCAAACCGGTGACTGTTAGAGTAGTGAATGGGTCAACACTTCCATCTCAGATAACACACCAGACTGTCCCTTTCACGTTAGCTATGTCCCCATCCCACCAGGAGATAATTTCCCTTCTTGTCCTTCCCGAGGGAATGGATGAGATTCTGCTGGGAATACCCTGGCTCCGTTTCCACTCCCCACATATTGAGTGGTCCTCTGGGAGGATATTGGGTTGCAGTGATTCATGTAAGGGCAGATGTTTGAGAGAGTGCGTTCAGGTTTCTACCACCGAGATACCTGCAGATCTTTCTTCTCTTCCCAAATGCTATTGGTCCTATGCAGACGTCTTCTCCAAAAAGGCTGCGGAGACCCTTCCACCTCGCCGCCCTTATGACTGTCCTATTGATCTCTTGCCTGGAGCAGAACCTCCTCGGGGACGGTTCTATCCCCTCTCCCTCCCGGAGACAGAGGCTATGTCCCAACACATCCAGGAAAATTTGGCAAGAGGGTTCATTAGGAAGTCAGTGTCACCTGCAGGGGCAGGGTTCTTCTTCGTGCAGAAGAAGAACGGAGAATTACGTCCTTGCATAGATTATAGGGGTCTTAACGCCATCACCGTTAAGAATAAGTACCCATTGCCCCTGATTTCTGAGCTCTTTGATAGGCTACGGGGAGCAAGGGTATTTACCAAATTAGATTTGCGGGGTGCTGATAACCTGATTCGCATCCGTGAGGGGGATGAATGGAAGACGGCGTTTAATACCAGGGATGGGCACTATGAGTATCTGGTGATGCCCTTCGGGCTCTGTAATGCCCCAGCCGTCTTCCAAGACTTTGTCAATGACATCTTCCGAGATATGCTCTCCACCTCGGTCGTAGTCTATCTGGATGATATTCTCATCTTCTCTCCAGATATTGACTCCCATCGGAGAGATGTTGGCAGAGTCTTCGACCTCTTACAGTCAAATTCCCTCTATGCAAAGTTGGAGAAGTGTATGTTTGAGCAGGAGTCTTTACCTTTCCTGGGCTATATCATTTCCGCCCAGGGATTGGCTATGGATCCTGCCAAACTACAGGCTGTGATGGACTGGCAAGAACCCCATTCTCTTAAAGCGGTGCAGCGCTTTATGGGGTTCATTAATTATTACCGCCAGTTCATTCCACACTTCTCAACTTTGGTAGCTCCCTTGGTAGCCCTCACCAAGAAGGGAGCAAATCCCAAATTGTGGTCTGAAGAGGTCTCCAAGGCCTTCTCTTCTATTAAGTCTCATTTTGCTAGCGCTCCCATCCTACATCGTCCCGATGTGGATAAGCCGTTTATAATGGAGGTGGATGCCTCATCCGTTGGTGCAGGAGCAGTCCTCTTCCAAAAGGATGCTCAAGGTCGGAAGCATCCTTGCTTCTTCTACTCCAAGACCTTCACACCAGCGGAGAGGAATTATTCCATCGGAGACAGGGAGTTGCTAGCGATGAAGTTGGCTTTCTCGGAGTGGAGACATCTCTTGGAGGGGGCTCGCTTTCCCTTTCAAGTCTTCACGGACCACAAAAATTTGTTATATTTGCAAACAGCCCAGCGGCTAAATTCTCGCCAGGCCAGATGGTCCTTGTTCTTCTCCCGGTTCCACTTCACCCTCCATTATCTCGCTGGGGAGAAGAACATTCGTGCTGACGCCCTCTCTCGCTCTGTTGTGTCATCTGAGGAGGAGGAAGGGGAGCCTCGGCTTATTGTCCCTTCTGAGAGCCTGAGAACCGTAGCTCCGGTTTTGCTAGAGTCTGTGCCTCCGGGCAAGACTTTTGTACCCATTAATTTGCGACTGGAGGTTCTCTCTTGGGCTCATTCGTCCAGGGTAGGTGGACACTTTGGGACAAAAAGGACATCTGAGCTGCTGGCGAGGTCGTACTGGTGGCCACATATGGTTCGTGATGTCAGAGATTACATTCAGGCATGTGTCTCCTGTGCCAAAAATAAATCTCCTCGACAACGGCCAGCAGGGTTACTCTATCCCTTGCCGGTGGCAGACAGGCCCTGGGAGATGGTCGAGATGGACTTTGTGGTGGGTTTGCCCAAGTCTCGTGGCTGTACCATCATTTGGGTTGTCACCGATCATTTTTCTAAAATGGTGCATTTGGTCCCGCTTCCACGGTTACCTTCTGCACGGGCCTTGGCAGCGTTGTTCATAAAACACATCTTCCGCCTACACGGTATGCCGGACAAAATTGTCAGTGACCGGGGTCCCCAGTTTGCGTCTCGGTTCTGGAGAGAGCTTTGTCGTCTTCTCAGCATTGAGTTAAATCTCTCTTCCGCATATCATCCCGAGACGAACGGGTTGGTAGAGAGGGCCAACCAGACCTTGGTCACATATCTGCGACATTTTGTCTCAGCCAGGCAGGATGACTGGGCATCCTTGCTATCATGGGCAGAGTTTGCGCTGAACAACGCCGTGGCCGACTCCACTGGGAAAACCCCATTTCTCCTTAACTATGGTCAGCATCCGCGGGTACCTATGCCTATGCCCGTGTCTTCCGCCGACTCCAGGGTGGCAGACTGGGCTGTGGAAGCACGGGATATTTGGGACCGCACTCAGGATGCCATTCGGGCCTCCAGGGAGAGAATGAGGTCCTCCGCTGATGCACATCGGCGCCCCGCTCCGACCTTTGCTCCTGGCGACTTGGTGTGGCTCTCCGCCCGTAACATCAGGCTGCGAGTGGAGTCCACTAAGTTTGCACCTCGCTACTTGGGTCCTTTTAAGGTCCTCGAACAGGTTAATCCTGTGGTCTATCATTTAGCCCTTCCGCCACGCCTGGGTATCACCGACACCTTTCATGTGTCCCTCTTGAAACCCGTATACATGTCCCGGTTTTCCGAGTCATCTGCTGGGACATCGGGTTCGTCTACGGACGATTATGAGGTGAATGCTATTTTGGGGTGCAAGGTGGTACGTGGTAAAAAGTTTTATTTGGTGGACTGGAAGGGTTATGGTCCTGAGAGCCTGCTGAGCACATTCAGGCTCCGCAGCTCATTGCTGCCTTTGAGCGTAGCGAGGTTCAAGGAGGGGGGGGCCCTAGGAGGGGGGGTAATGTTAGGGGTCGAGTTCCCGCCTCTGCACAGGGGGAATCTCGGGCCATCTCCGCTGCGGTCTCCCATTCCTCTCCTGCCGCAGTTGTGCCTGCTCAGCAGAGACGTCAGTCCAAGCGTCTTGCTCAGTCCCACTCTGTTCAAAGAGTTACTGCTGCCTTTCCTGCTTCTGCCATTGAAGTCAGTGCTGAGCAGCGGCGAGCAGACGCTTCTGCGACTAAGTCCTGCTTTTCTCATTCTGAGCATGCCCTGAGTAAGATCTCTCAGTGGAGATCGAGGGTCACATGGTAGGAAGGTCCTATTGCTGCTAGGACTAACTCCTGCTTTTCACACACTGAGCATGCCCAGGGTAAGATCTCTCAGTGGAGATCTAGGGTCACATGCTCAGTTATGGCAGTCTCTCATTGGTCCTTCTAGGAAGGTCTTTTTCTTGCTGCAGCTATATAAGGCTCGCATGGCCGCACGGCCATGCGCTAGTATCAATGCATGACATGAGTTTTGCGCCACTGTGGTCACGCTTGTGTGTATTCAGGGACCCGGCTGAAATAAGCCACTAGAATACCGGCACCTCCGGTGAGGAGATTGTGTGTTTGGTTACAGGGCCCCGGCTGAAATAAGCCACTAGAATACCGGCTCCACCGGTGAGGAGATTGTATGTTTGCCTCCTGGACTGCGTGACCACAAGCTGCTATCTGCTCAGCAGTTACTGTGTATTCCTGTGGAGTTTAACAGGACACAGTCCTTTCCTTATAGCGACTCTGTGAAGCAACAGAGTTCGCTTCTACCGCCATATCGTGCCGCTGTTTGCCAGCAGCAGGTTCTATTCCTGCACGGTGGCGAACGCACCAAATAACATCTCTATATTTACTCGGTGCGTTCCGCCAGCCCTAATAGTAGGTACTTTAACATTGGTTCCAGGGGTACACGGGCAGCAGTAGACAGGTCAGTGGAGGCCTAGTGGAAGGAGGGACCGCAGACAGGCTTTGAATGCCTAACATAATAAATTTGGGCTGTAGGCACTTTGAATTCTCTTGCAGGGGTACACAGGCAGTGGGCACCATTGGTGTTGTCAGCGGCGGCCGATTGTAATGAGTGTCTGCCAGTTAGTAGTCCCAAAAAATAAATACATGTTAATGTCTCGCATTACAACAAAAAGAAAAACCAAAAGGGTGCAATCATTAGGTACAGGGGTGGGCTCCTCTGCGTAGTTTCAGACCTAGTAATTTGGCACAAAGTATTTACTTGGGTAAATATAGGACACTGCCCCTGACTATGCTAAGTACCATCATACATGTCAACACAATGGTATTGTCAGTGGCAGGAATTTACAGATGTCAGCGCATAGACTAAATATAGGTGGAACTGTGAGAGATAATTGTGTAAGTGGTAGAGCAATGTTTGAGCTGGGGGTGAGGGAACTCTCTTGCGGCCGGCGGTACATGCCCAGGGCCCCTCATGTTACAACAGTGTGTCTGACGTTGGGTGCGCACCACCACCACCAGAGACACTTTATTGTACTATGAGGGACCCAGTGGCAGTGCCGTAGACCAAAAGCGGGCACACCCACCTCTTCAGACAAACAGCACTCTCACGGGTGCTTGCGCCAAGTGGCGATACCACGGCCCCATGTGGGGAGTTTGGCCATTTAGGGAGGTGTAAACATGTCGTATGCTGGACAATCAGCTGCTGCAAATTACGAGATTGGTAAAGTCATTCAGAGTAGTCCACAGGCAATACCTTTTCATAGGAAAGCTAGGTGTCGGCCGGGCAAGGTGGAGCAAAAGAATTCGAAATCCAGTTGTGGTTCATTTTAATGAAGGTTAGATCATCAACATTTTGGGTAGCCAGACGAGTCCTTTTTTCATTTAATATTGAACCTGCAGCACTGAATACTCTTTCTGATAGGACACTAGCTGCCGGGCAAGCAAGCTCCTGCAATGCATATTCTGCCAATTCTGGCCAGGTGTCTAATTTGGATGCCCAGTAATCAAATGGGAATGACGGTTGAGGTAGAACATCGATAAGGGATGAAAAATAGTTAGTAACCATACTGGACAAATGTTGTCTCCTGTCACTTTGAATTGATGCAGCAGTACCTGTCCTGTCTGCGGTCATAGCAAAATCACTCCACAACCTGGTCAGAAAACCCCTTTGTCCAACGCCACTTCGGATTTCTGCACCTCTAACACTTCTGTTCTGCTGCCCCCTGCTGCTCGTGTGAGAACGATCACGGGCGCTGTGTGCTGGGAATGCCTGAAGCAAACGGTCAACAAGAGTTGATTGTTTGGTTGCTAATATTAGTTCCAAGTTGTCATGTGGCATAATATTTTGCAATTTGCCTTTATAGCGAGGATCAAGGAGGCAGGCCAACCAGTAATTGTCATCGTTCATCATTTTCGTAATGCGTGTGTCCCTTTTGAGGATACGTAAGGCATAATCCGCCATGTGTGCCAAAGTTCCAGTTGTCAAATCTGCGGTTGTGCTTGGTTGAGGGGCAGTTTCAGGCAAATCTACATCACTTGTGTCCCTCAGAAACCAAGAACCCGGCCTTGCCACGCCACCAATTTCCAGTGGCCCCGGAGAAGCTTCCTCATTAAAAAATACTCATCCCCATCATCCTCCTCGTCCTCCTCCTCCTGTTCGCCCGCTACCTCGTCCTGTACACTGCCCTGACCAGACAATGGCTGACTGTCGTCAAGGCTTTCCTCTTCCTCGGCTGCAGATGCCTGCTCCTTTATGTGCGTCAAACTTTGCATCAGCAGACGCATTAGGGGGATGCTCATGCTTATTATGGCGTTGTCTGCACTAACCAGCCGTGTGCATTCCTCAAAACACTGAAGGACTTGACACATGTCTTGTATCTTCGACCACTGCACACCTGACAACTCCATGTCTGCCATCCTACTGCCTGCCCGTGTATGTGTATCCTCCCACAAAAACATAACAGCCCGCCTCTGTTCGCACAGTCTCTGAAGCATGTGCAGTGTTGAGTTCCACCTTGTTGCAACGTCTGTCGTGAATTCTGTTGTCGGGCTCCCTCCTGTGGTCATGAATGGTACTTCGGCTGGTTCTGTCCATGGACTTCCTCTGGTGGGTGTTTCTGAGTTTCCTTCCACAGGTGACAAGGTTAATTCGTTAGCTGCTGCTCTATTTAACTCCACTTAGATCTTTGCTCCATGCCACCTGTCAATGTTCCAGTATTGGTCTAGTTCACTCCTGGATCGTTCTTGTGACCTGTCTTCCCAGCAGAAGCTAAGTTCCAGCTTGTATTTCTTTGGTTTGCTATTTTTCTGTCCAGCTTGTGATTTTTATTGTTGTCTTGCTTGCTGGAAGCTCTGGGACGCAGAGGGAGCGCCTCCGCACCGTGAGTCGGTGCGGAGGGTCTTTTTGCACCCTCTGCGTGGTCTTTTTGTAGGTTTTTGTGCTGACCGCAAAGTAACCTTTCCTATCCTCGCTCTGTTCAGTAAGTCGGGCCTCACTTTGCTAAATCTATTTCATCTCTGTGTTTGTATTTTCATCTTTACTCACAGTCATTATATGTGGGGGGCTGCCTTTTCCTTTGGGGAATTTCTCTGAGGCAAGGTAGGCTTTATTTTTCTATCTTCAGGGCTAGCTAGTTCCTTAGGCTGTGCCGAGTTGCATAGGGAGCGTTAGGCGCAATCCACGGCTATTTCTAGTGTGTTTGATAGGATTAGGGATTGCGGTCAGCAGAGTTCCCACGTCCCAGAGCTCGTCCTTTATTATCAGTAACTATCAGGTCATTCCGTGTGCTCTTAACCACCAGGTCCATTATTGTCCTGACCACCAGGTCATAATAAACGTCTATGATTAGGCGATGCTGGGGAAGGTTCAAAGACCGCTGATAGGTCTGCATACGGCTGGAGTGTACGGGCGAACGGCGGATATGTGAGCAATGTCCGCGCACTTTGAGGAGCAGGTCGGAAAACCCCGGATAACTTTTCAGGAAGCACTGCACCACCAGGTTTAAGGTGTGAGCCAGGCAAGTAATGTGTTTCAGTTGGGAGAGGGAGATGGCAGCCATGAAATTCCTTCCGTTATCACTCACTACCTTGCCTGCCTCAAAATCTACTGTGCCCAGCCACGACTGCGTTTCTCTCTGCAAGAACTCGGACAGAACTTCCGCGGTGTGTCTGTTGTCGCCCAAACACTTCATAGCCAATACAGCCTGCTGACGCTTGCCAGTAGCTGCCCCATAATGGGACAACTGGTGTGCAACAGTGCCAGCTGCGGATGGAGTGGTTTGGCGACTGCGGTCTGTGGACGAGCTATCGCTTCTGCAGAAGGACGAAGAGGAGGAGGAGGAGGGGGTGCGAACACCTACAGCCAACTTTTTCCTAGACCGTGGGCTAGGCAGAACTGTCCCGAAATTGATGTCCCCTGTGGACCCTGCATCCACCACATTCACCCAGTGTGCCGTGATGGACACGTAACGTCCCTGGCCATGCCTACTGGTCCATGCATCTGTTGTCAGGTGCACCTTTGTACTCACAGATTGCCTGAGTGCATGGACGATGCGCTCTTTAACATGCTGATGGAGGGCTGGGATGGCGTTTCTCGAAAAGAAGTGTCGACTGGGTAGCTCATAGTGTGGTACAGCATAGTCCATCAGGGCTTTGAAAGCTTCACTTTCAACTAACCGGTAGGGCATCATCTCTAACAAGATTAGTCTAGCTATGTGGGCGTTCAAACCCTGTGTACGCGGATACGAGGATAAGTAATTCCTTTTTCTAACCAGAGTCTCATGTAGGGTGAGCTGGACTGGAGAGCTGGAGATCGTAGAACTAGCGGGTGTGCCGGTGGACATGGCAGACTGAGAGACGGTTGGAGACGGTATTGTTTCCGCCTGTGCCCTAGATGCAGTGTTTCCTACTACGAAACTGGTGATTCCCTGACCCTGACTGCTTTGGCCTGGCAAAGAAACCTGCACAGATACTGCAGGTGGTGCGGAAAATGGTGGCCTTACAGTGATGGCAGGGATGTA
Organism: Ranitomeya imitator; assembly: GCF_032444005.1. Classification (NCBI taxonomy): domain Eukaryota; kingdom Metazoa; phylum Chordata; class Amphibia; order Anura; family Dendrobatidae; genus Ranitomeya; species Ranitomeya imitator. Next base: position 517,094,238 of record NC_091285.1, read on the forward strand.
GCGTTGCTGACTAGCTTCATTGGCCAAGGGTGCTACAACCTTAAGGGACGTTTTGTAGTTAGTCCAGGCTTGCAAATGCATGGTGGTTAAATGTCTATGCATGCCACTTGTATTGAGACTTTTCAGATTCTGACCTCTGCTTAAGGTAGTTGAACATTTTTGACAGATGACTTTGCGCTGATCAATTGGATGTTGTTTAAAAAAATGCCAGACTGCACTCTTTCGAGCCTCGAATCCCTTTTCAGGCATTGCAGACTGAGCTTTAACCGGATGGCCACGCTGTCCTCCAACAGTTTTTGGCTTTGCCACGCGTTTTGTCCCATCTACGGGCCCGGCAGATGGAACCTGTTGCGATGTTGATGCCTGCTGCGGCCCCTCCTCCTCCGCTTCAGAACTACTGCTGCCTGCACCCTGTTCCCCCAATGGCTGCCAATCGGGGTCAACAACTGGGTCATCTATAACCTCCTCTTCTAGCTCGTGCGCAACTTCGTCTGTGTCACCGTGTAAGTCGGTGGTAGAGCGTTCGTGACGGGGCAACATAGTCTCATCAGGGTCTGATTCTGGATCAGTACCCTGCGAGGGCAATGTTGTGGTCTGAGTCAAAGGACCAGCATAGTAGTCTGGCTGTGGCTGTGCATCAGTGCACTCCATGTCAGATTCAACTTGTAATGGGCATGGCCTGTTAACTGCTTCACTTTCTAAGCCATGGATGGTATGTGTAAAGAGCTCCATGGAGTAACCCGTTGTGTCGCCTGCTGCATCCTTCTCTGTTGTTGTTTTTGCTGAAGAGGACAAGGAAGCGACTTGTCCCTGACCGTGAACATCCACTAACGATGCGCTGCTTTTACATTTACCAGTTTCAAAAGAGGAGGCAAAAGAGGTAGAGGCTGAGTCTGCAAGGTAAGCCAAAACTTGCTCTTGCTGCTCCAGCTTTAAAAGCGGTTTTCCTACTCCCAGAAAAGGGAGCGTTCGAGGCCTTCTGTAGCCAGACGACGAACCTGGCTCCACAGCTCCAGACTTAGGTGCAATATTTTTTTTTCCACTACCACTACCATCATTACCAGCTGACAGTGAACGCCCACGGCCACGACCTCTTCCACCAGACTTCCTCATTGTTTTAAAAACTTAACCAAAGTAACGGTATTTGTTGCTGTAAAACAACTTACACGGTGAGCTATAACATCAGTATGATTTAGATATCCCTTTACAGGTGGGTGAGACTGCATGGAAAATGAGGCACAATGTTACACACTCTGTTTTCGGTGGCACCAAATGAGAGAGATGCCACACACGCAGGACTGTCACTCAAGCACAAATGTCAATATTGATCTCCCACTTTTTTTTTTTTTTTCAGGAAGAATTTAGAAACCAAATAAAAAAAAAATAGGCTTTGTATGGCCCACTATTTGAGAGAGAGAGATGGCACACCCAGGAGTCAAGACTGGCACACAAGCAGAAAGGGCAATATTAATCTCCCACTGATTTTTTTTTATTTTTTCAGGGAGACTTTAGAAACCAAATTTAAAACAATGATTTTTTCAGGGAGAATTTAGAAACAAAATTAAAAAAATTGATTTTTTAAGGGAGAATTTAGAAACCAAATAAAAAAAAAAATAGGCTTTCTATGGCCCACTATTTGAGAGAGAGATGGCATACCCAGGTGTCAGGAGTGGCACACAAGCAGAAAGGGCAATATTAATCTCCCACTGATTTTTTTTTTTTTTTTTCAGGGAGAATTTAGAAACCCAATAAAAAAAAATAGGCTTTCTATGGCCCACTATTTGAGAGAGAGAGATGGCACACCCAGGAGTCAAGACTGGCACACAAGCAGAAAGGGCTATATTAATCTCCCACTGATTTTTTTTTATTTCTTCAGGGAGATTTTAGAAAGCAAATAAAAAAAAATGATTTTTTTCAGGGAGAATTTAGAAACCAAATTAAAAAAATGATTTTTTCAGGGAGAATTTAGAAACCAAATAAAAAAAAAGGCTTTCTACGGCCCACTATTTGAGTGAGAGAGATGACACACCCAGGAGTCAAGACTGGCACACAAGCAGAAAGGGCAATATTAATCTCCCTCTGATTTTTTTTTATTTTTTCAGGGAGACTTTAGAAACCAAATAAAAAAAATGATTATTTTCAGGGAGAATTTAGAAACCAAATAAAAAAAATTATTTTTTCAGGGAGAATTTAGAAACCAAATTTAAAAAATGGCTTTCTATGGCCCACTATTTGAGAGAGAGATGGCACACCCAGGAGTCAGAAGTGGCACACAAGCAGAAAGGGCAATATTAATCTCCCACTGATTTTTTTTTATTTTTTCAGGGAGAATTTAGAAACCCAATTAAAAAAAATAGGCTTTCTATGGCCCACTATTTGAGAGAGAGAGATGGCACACCCAGGAGTCAAGACTGGCAAACAAGCAGAAAGGGCAATATTAATCTCCCACTGATTTTTTTTTATTTTTTCAGGGAGAATTTAGAAACCCAATAAAAAAAATAGGCTTTCTATGACCCACTATTTGAGAGAGAGAGATGGCACACCCAGGAGTCAGGAGTGGCACACGAGCAGAAAGGGCAATATTAATCTCCCACTGATTTTTTTTTTTATTTTTTCAGGGAGAATTTAGAAACCCAATAAAAAAAATAGGCTTTCTATGGCCCACTATTTGAGAGAGAGAGATGGCACACCCAGGAGTCAGGAGTGGCACACAAGCAGAACGGGCAATATTAATCTCCCACTGATTTTTATTTAATTTTTTCAGGGAGAATTTAGAAACCAAATAAAAAAAAAAAAGGCTTTCTATGGCCCACTATTTGAGAGAGAGAGATGGCACACCCAGGAGTCAAGACTGGCACACAAGCAGAAAGGGCAATATTAATCTCCCACTGATTTTTTTTTTTTTCAGGGAGAATTTAGAAACCCAATAAAAAAAAATAGGCTTTCTATGGCCCACTATTTGAGAGAGAGAGAGATGGCACACCCAGGAGTCAAGACTGGCACACAAGCAGAAAGGACAATATTAATCTCCCCCTTGTTTTTGTTTGATTTCTTCAGGGAGATTTTAGAAACCAAATAAAAAAAAATGATTTTTTCATGGAGAAATTAGAAACCAAATTAAAAAAAAAAAAGGCTTTCTATGGCCCACTATTTGAGAGAGAGAGATGACACACCCAGGAGTCAAGACTGGCACACAAGCAGAAAGGGCAATATTAATCTCACACTGATTTTTTTTTATTTTTTCATGGAGACTTTAGAAACCAAATTAAAAAAATGATTTTTTCAGGGAGAATTTAGAAACAAAATTTAAAAAAATGATTTTTTCAGGGAGAATTTAGAAACCAAATAAAAAAATAGGCTTTCTATGGCCCACTATTTGAGAGAGAGAGATGGCACACCCAGGAGTCAGGAGTGGCACACAAGCAGAAAGGGCAATATTAATCTCCCACTGATTTTTTTTAATTTTTTCAGGGAGAATTTAGAAACCAAATAAAAAAAAAAAAGGCTTTCTATGGCCCACTATTTGAGAGAGAGAAATGGCACACCCAGGAGTCAAGACTGGCACTCAAGCAGAAAGGGCAATATTAATCTCCCACTGATTTTTTTTTATTTTTTCAGGGAGAATTTAGAAACCAAATAAAAAAAATGATTTTTTCAGGGAGAATTTAGAAACCAAATAAAAAAAATAGGCTTTCTATGGCCCACTATTTGAGAGAGAGAGATGGCACACCCAGGAGTCAAGACTGGCACACAAGCAGAAAAGGCAATATTAATCTCCCACTGATTTTTTTTTATTTTTTCAGGGAGAATTTAGAAACCAAATGAAAAAAAAAATAGGCTTTCTATGGCCCACTATTTGAGAGAGAGAGAGATGACACACCCAGGAGTCAAGACTGGCACACAAGCAGAAAGGGCAAAATTAATCTCCCACTGATTTTTTTTTATTTTTTCAGGGAGAATTTAGAAACCAAATAAAAAAATAGGCTTTCTATGGCCCACTATTTGAGATTGAGAGATGGCACACCCAGGAGTCAGGAGTGGCACACAAGCAGAAAGGGCAATATTAATCTCCCACTGATTTTTTTTTATTTTTTAAGGGAGAATTTAGAAACCCAATTTAAAAAAAAGGCTTTCTATGGCCCACTATTTGAGAGAGAGAGATGGCACACCCAGGAGTCAGGAGTGGCACACAAGCAGAAAGGGCAATATTAATCTCCCACTGATTTTTTTTTATTTTTTCAGGGAGAATTTAGAAACCAAATAAAAAAAAAAAAATAGGCTTTCTATGGCCCACTATTTGAGAGAGAGAGATGGCACACCCAGGAGTCAAGACTGGCACACAAGCAGAAAGGGCAATATTAATCTCCCACTGATTTTTTTTTATTTGTTCAGGGAGACTTTAGAAACCAAATTAAAAAAAATGATTTTTTCAGGGAGAATTTAGAAACAAAATTAAAAAAAATGATTTTTTCAGGGAGAATTTAGAAACCAAATAAAAAAATAGGCTTTCTATGGCCCACTATTTGAGAGAGAGAGATGGCACACCCAGGAGTCAGGAGTGGCACACAAGCAGAAAGGGCAATATTAATCTCCCACTGATTTTTTTTAATTTTTTCAGGGAGAATTTAGAAACCAAATAAAAAAAAAAAGGCTATGGCCCACTATTTGAGAGAGAGAAATGGCACACCCAGGAGTCAAGACTGGCACTCAAGCAGAAAGGGCAATATTAATCTCCCACTGATTTTTTTTATTTTTTCAGGGAGAATTTAGAAACCCAATAAAAAAAAATAGGCTTTCTATGGCCCACTATTTGAGAGAGAGAGATGGCACACCCAGGAGTCAGGAGTGGCACACAAGCAGAAAGGGCAATATTAATCTCCCACTGATTTTTTTTTTATTTTTTCAGGGAGAATTTAAAAACCCAATAAAAAAAAATAGGCTTTCTATGGCCCACTATTTGAGAGAGAGAGATGGCACACCCAGGAGTCAAGACTGGCACACAAGCAGAAAGGATAATATTAATCTCCCACTGATTTTTTTTTATTTCTTCAGGGAGATTTTAGAAACCAAATAAAAAAAAATGATTTTTTCAGGGAGAATTTAGAAACCAAATAAAAAAAAATGATTTTTTCAGGGAGAATTTAGAAACCAAATAAAAAAAATTATTTTTTCAGGGAGAATTTAGAAACCAAATAAAAAAAATGGCTTTCTATGGCCCACTATTTGAGAGAGAGAGATGGCACACCCAGGAGTCAGAAGTGGCACACAAGCAGAAAGGGCAATATTAATCTCCCACTGATTTTTTTTTATTTTTTCAGGGAGAATTTAGAAACCAAATAAAAAAAAAAAGGCTTTCTATGGCCCACTATTTGAGAGAGAGAGATGGCACACCCAGGAGTCAAGACTGGCACACAAGCAGAAAGGGCAATATATTAATCTCCCACTGATTTTTTTTTATTTTTTCAGGGAGAATTTAGAAACCCAATAAAAAAAAATAGGCTTTCTATGGCCCACTATTTGAGAGAGAGAGATGACACACCCAGGAGTCAAGACTGGCACACAAGCAGAAAGGACAATATTAATCTCCCACTGATTTTTTTTTATTTTTTCAGGGAGACTTTACAAACCAAATTTAAAAAAATGATTTTTTCAGAGAGAATTTAGAAACAAAATTTAAAAAAATAATTTTTTCAGGGAGAATTTAGAAACCAAATAAAAAAATGGCTTTCTATGGCCCACTATTTGAGAGAGAGAGATGACACACCCAGGAGTCAAGACTGGAACACAAGCAGAAAGGACAATATTAATCTCCCACTGATTTTTTTTTATTTTTTCAGGGAGACTTTAGAAACCAAATTTAAAAAAATGATTTTTTCAGGGAGAATTTAGAAACAAAATTTAAAAAAATGATTTTTTCAGGGAGAATTTAGAAACCAAATAAAAAAATAGGCTTTCTATGGCCCACTATTTGAGAGAGAGAGATGGCACACCCAGGAGTCAGGAGTGGCACACAAGCAAAAAGGGCAATATTAATCTCCCACTGATTTTTTTAAATTTTTTCAGGGAGAATTTAGAAACCAAATAAAAAAAAAGGCTTTATATGGCCCACTATTTGAGAGAGAGAAATGGCACACCCAGGAGTCAAGACTGGCACTCAAGCAGAAAGGGCAATATTAATCTCCCACTGATTTTTTTTTATTTTTTCAGGGAGACTTTAGAAACCAAATTAAAAAAAATGATTTTTTCAGGGAGAATTTAGAAACCAAATAAAAAAAATGATTTTTTCAGGGAGAATTTAGAAACCAAATGAAAAAAAAAATAGGCTTTCTATGGCCCACTATTTGAGAGAGAGAGAGATGACACACCCAGGAGTCAAGACTGGCACACAAGCAGAAAGGGCAATATTAATCTCCCACTGATTTTTTTTTATTTTTTCAGGGAGAATTTAGAAACCAAATAAAAAAATAGGCTTTCTATGGCCCACTATTTGAGAGAGAGAGATGGCACACCCAGGAGTCAAGACTGGCAAACAAGCAGAAAGGGCAATATTAATCTCCCACTGATTTTTTTTTATTTTTTCAGGGAGAATTTAGAAACCCAATAAAAAAAAATAGGCTTTCTATGGCCCACTATTTGAGAGAGAGAGATGGCACACCCAGGTGTCAGGAGTGGCACACAAGCAGAAAGGGCAATATTAATCTCCCACTGATTTTTTTTTTATTTTTTCAGGGAGAATTTAGAAACCCAATAAAAAAAAATAGGCTTTCTATGGCCCACTATTTGAGAGAGAGAGATGGCACACCCAGGAGTCAAGACTGGCACACAAGCAGAAAGGGCTATATTAATCTCCCACTGATTTTTTTTTTATTTCTTCAGGGAGATTTTAGAAAGCAAATTAAAAAAAATGATTTTTTTCAGGGAGAATTTAGAAACCAAATAAAAAAAATGATTTTTTCAGGGAGAATTTAGAAACCAAATAAAAAAAAAGGCTTTCTACGGCCCACTATTTGAGTGAGAGAGATGACACACCCAGGAGTCAAGACTGGCACACAAGCAGAAAGGGCAATATTAATCTCCCTCTGATTTTTTTTTATTTTTTCAGGGAGACTTTAGAAACCAAATAAAAAAAATGATTATTTTCAGGGAGAATTTAGAAACCAAATAAAAAAAATTATTTTTTCAGGGAGAATTTAGAAACCAAATTTAAAAAATGGCTTTCTATGGCCCACTATTTGAGAGAGAGATGGCACACCCAGGAGTCAGAAGTGGCACACAAGCAGAAAGGGCAATATTAATCTCCCACTGATTTTTTTTTATTTTTTCAGGGAGAATTTAGAAACCCAATTAAAAAAAATAGGCTTTCTATGGCCCACTATTTGAGAGAGAGAGATGGCACACCCAGGAGTCAAGACTGGCAAACAAGCAGAAAGGGCAATATTAATCTCCCACTGATTTTTTTTTATTTTTTCAGGGAGAATTTAGAAACCCAATAAAAAAAAATAGGCTTTCTATGACCCACTATTTGAGAGAGAGAGATGGCACACCCAGGAGTCAGGAGTGGCACACGAGCAGAAAGGGCAATATTAATCTCCCACTGATTTTTTTTTTTTTTTTTTTCAGGGAGAATTTAGAAACCCATTAAAAAAAATAGGCTTTCTATGGCCCACTATTTGAGAGAGAGAGATGGCACACCCAGGAGTCAGGAGTGGCACACAAGCAGAACGGGCAATATTAATCTCCCACTGATTTTTATTTAATTTTTTCAGGGAGAATTTAGAAACCAAATAAAAAAAAAAAAGGCTTTCTATGGCCCACTATTTGAGAGAGAGAGATGGCACACCCAGGAGTCAAGACTGGCACACAAGCAGAAAGGGCAATATTAATCTCCCACTGATTTTTTTTTTTTCAGGGAGAATTTAGAAACCCAATAAAAAAAAATAGGCTTTCTATGGCCCACTATTTGAGAGAGAGAGAGATGGCACACCCAGGAGTCAAGACTGGCACACAAGCAGAAAGGACAATATTAATCTCCCCCTTGTTTTTGTTTGATTTCTTCAGGGAGATTTTAGAAACCAAATAAAAAAAAATGATTTTTTCATGGAGAAATTAGAAACCAAATAAAAAAAAAAAAAGGCTTTCTATGGCCCACTATTTGAGAGAGAGAGATGACACACCCAGGAGTCAAGACTGGCACACAAGCAGAAAGGGCAATATTAATCTCACACTGATTTTTTTTTATTTTTTCATGGAGACTTTAGAAACCAAATTAAAAAAATGATTTTTTCAGGGAGAATTTAGAAACAAAATTTAAAAAAATGATTTTTTCAGGGAGAATTTAGAAACCAAATAAAAAAATAGGCTTTCTATGGCCCACTATTTGAGAGAGAGAGATGGCACACCCAGGAGTCAGGAGTGGCACACAAGCAGAAAGGGCAATATTAATCTCCCACTGATTTTTTTTAATTTTTTCAGGGAGAATTTAGAAACCAAATAAAAAAAAAAAAGGCTTTCTATGGCCCACTATTTGAGAGAGAGAAATGGCACACCCAGGAGTCAAGACTGGCACTCAAGCAGAAAGGGCAATATTAATCTCCCACTGATTTTTTTTTATTTTTTCAGGGAGAATTTAGAAACCAAATAAAAAAAATGATTTTTTCAGGGAGAATTTAGAAACCAAATAAAAAAAATAGGCTTTCTATGGCCCACTATTTGAGAGAGAGAGATGGCACACCCAGGAGTCAAGACTGGCACACAAGCAGAAAAGGCAATATTAATCTCCCACTGATTTTTTTTTATTTTTTCAGGGAGAATTTAGAAACCAAATGAAAAAAAAAATAGGCTTTCTATGGCCCACTATTTGAGAGAGAGAGAGATGACACACCCAGGAGTCAAGACTGGCACACAAGCAGAAAGGGCAAAATTAATCTCCCACTGATTTTTTTTTATTTTTTCAGGGAGAATTTAGAAACCAAATAAAAAAATAGGCTTTCTATGGCCCACTATTTGAGATTGAGAGATGGCACACCCAGGAGTCAGGAGTGGCACACAAGCAGAAAGGGCAATATTAATCTCCCACTGATTTTTTTTTATTTTTTCAGGGAGAATTTAGAAACCCAATAAAAAAAAATAGGCTTTCTATGACCCACTATTTGAGAGAGAGAGATGGCACACCCAGGAGTCAGGAGTGGCACACGAGCAGAAAGGGCAATATTAATCTCCCACTGATTTTTTTTTTTTATTTTTTCAGGGAGAATTTAGAAACCCAATAAAAAAAATAGGCTTTCTATGGCCCACTATTTGAGAGAGAGAGATGGCACACCCAGGAGTCAGGAGTGGCACACAAGCAGAACGGGCAATATTAATCTCCCACTGATTTTTATTTAATTTTTTCAGGGAGAATTTAGAAACCAAATAAAAAAAAAAAAGGCTTTCTATGGCCCACTATTTGAGAGAGAGAGATGGCACACCCAGGAGTCAAGACTGGCACACAAGCAGAAAGGGCAATATTAATCTCCCACTGATTTTTTTTTTTTCAGGGAGAATTTAGAAACCCAATAAAAAAAAATAGGCTTTCTATGGCCCACTATTTGATAGAGAGAGAGATGGCACACCCAGGAGTCAAGACTGGCACACAAGCAGAAAGGACAATATTAATCTCCCCCTTGTTTTTGTTTGATTTCTTCAGGGAGATTTTAGAAACCAAATAAAAAAAAATGATTTTTTCATGGAGAAATTAGAAACCAAATAAAAAAAAAAAAAGGCTTTCTATGGCCCACTATTTGAGAGAGAGAGATGACACACCCAGGAGTCAAGACTGGCACACAAGCAGAAAGGGCAATATTAATCTCACACTGATTTTTTTTTATTTTTTCATGGAGACTTTAGAAACCAAATTAAAAAAATGATTTTTTCAGGGAGAATTTAGAAACAAAATTTAAAAAAATGATTTTTTCAGGGAGAATTTAGAAACCAAATTTAAAAAATGGCTTTCTATGGCCCACTATTTGAGAGAGAGATGGCACACCCAGGAGTCAGAAGTGGCACACAAGCAGAAAGGGCAATATTAATCTCCCACTGATTTTTTTTTATTTTTTCAGGGAGAATTTAGAAACCCAATTAAAAAAAATAGGCTTTCTATGGCCCACTATTTGAGAGAGAGAGATGGCACACCCAGGAGTCAAGACTGGCAAACAAGCAGAAAGGGCAATATTAATCTCCCACTGATTTTTTTTTATTTTTTCAGGGAGAATTTAGAAACCCAATAAAAAAAAATAGGCTTTCTATGACCCACTATTTGAGAGAGAGAGATGGCACACCCAGGAGTCAGGAGTGGCACACGAGCAGAAAGGGCAATATTAATCTCCCACTGATTTTTTTTTTTATTTTTTCAGGGAGAATTTAGAAACCCAATAAAAAAAATAGGCTTTCTATGGCCCACTATTTGAGAGAGAGAGATGGCACACCCAGGAGTCAGGAGTGGCACACAAGCAGAACGGGCAATATTAATCTCCCACTGATTTTTATTTAATTTTTTCAGGGAGAATTTAGAAACCAAATAAAAAAAAAAAAGGCTTTCTATGGCCCACTATTTGAGAGAGAGAGATGGCACACCCAGGAGTCAAGACTGGCACACAAGCAGAAAGGGCAATATTAATCTCCCACTGATTTTTTTTTTTTTCAGGGAGAATTTAGAAACCCAATAAAAAAAAATAGGCTTTCTATGGCCCACTATTTGAGAGAGAGAGAGATGGCACACCCAGGAGTCAAGACTGGCACACAAGCAGAAAGGACAATATTAATCTCCCCCTTGTTTTTGTTTGATTTCTTCAGGGAGATTTTAGAAACCAAATAAAAAAAAATGATTTTTTCATGGAGAAATTAGAAACCAAATAAAAAAAAAAAAAGGCTTTCTATGGCCCACTATTTGAGAGAGAGAGATGACACACCCAGGAGTCAAGACTGGCACACAAGCAGAAAGGGCAATATTAATCTCACACTGATTTTTTTTTATTTTTTCATGGAGACTTTAGAAACCAAATTAAAAAAATGATTTTTTCAGGGAGAATTTAGAAACAAAATTTAAAAAAATGATTTTTTCAGGGAGAATTTAGAAACCAAATAAAAAAAATAGGCTTTCTATGGCCCACTATTTGAGAGAGAGAGATGGCACACCCAGGAGTCAAGACTGGCACACAAGCAGAAAAGGCAATATTAATCTCCCACTGATTTTTTTTTATTTTTTCAGGGAGAATTTAGAAACCAAATGAAAAAAAAAATAGGCTTTCTATGGCCCACTATTTGAGAGAGAGAGAGATGACACACCCAGGAGTCAAGACTGGCACACAAGCAGAAAGGGCAAAATTAATCTCCCACTGATTTTTTTTTATTTTTTCAGGGAGAATTTAGAAACCAAATAAAAAAATAGGCTTTCTATGGCCCACTATTTGAGATTGAGAGATGGCACACCCAGGAGTCAGGAGTGGCACACAAGCAGAAAGGGCAATATTAATCTCCCACTGATTTTTTTTATTTTTTAAGGGAGAATTTAGAAACCCAATTTAAAAAAAAGGCTTTCTATGGCCCACTATTTGAGAGAGAGAGATGGCACACCCAGGAGTCAGGAGTGGCACACAAGCAGAAAGGGCAATATTAATCTCCCACTGATTTTTTTTTATTTTTTCAGGGAGAATTTAGAAACCAAATAAAAAAAAAAAATAGGCTTTCTATGGCCCACTATTTGAGAGAGAGAGATGGCACACCCAGGAGTCAAGACTGGCACACAAGCAGAAAGGGCAATATTAATCTCCCACTGATTTTTTTTTATTTGTTCAGGGAGACTTTAGAAACCAAATTAAAAAAAATGATTTTTTCAGGGAGAATTTAGAAACAAAATTAAAAAAAATGATTTTTTCAGGGAGAATTTAGAAACCAAATAAAAAAATAGGCTTTCTATGGCCCACTATTTGAGAGAGAGAGATGGCACACCCAGGAGTCAGGAGTGGCACACAAGCAGAAAGGGCAATATTAATCTCCCACTGATTTTTTTTAATTTTTTCAGGGAGAATTTAGAAACCAAATAAAAAAAAAAAGGCTATGGCCCACTATTTGAGAGAGAGAAATGGCACACCCAGGAGTCAAGACTGGCACTCAAGCAGAAAGGGCAATATTAATCTCCCACTGATTTTTTTATTTTTTCAGGGAGAATTTAGAAACCCAATAAAAAAAAATAGGCTTTCTATGGCCCACTATTTGAGAGAGAGAGATGGCACACCCAGGAGTCAGGAGTGGCACACAAGCAGAAAGGGCAATATTAATCTCCCACTGATTTTTTTTTATTTTTTCAGGGAGAATTTAAAAACCCAATAAAAAAAAATAGGCTTTCTATGGCCCACTATTTGAGAGAGAGAGATGGCACACCCAGGAGTCAAGACTGGCACACAAGCAGAAAGGATAATATTAATCTCCCACTGATTTTTTTTTATTTCTTCAGGGAGATTTTAGAAACCAAATAAAAAAAAATGATTTTTTCAGGGAGAATTTAGAAACCAAATAAAAAAAAATGATTTTTTCAGGGAGAATTTAGAAACCAAATAAAAAAAATTATTTTTTCAGGGAGAATTTAGAAACCAAATAAAAAAAATGGCTTTCTATGGCCCACTATTTGAGAGAGAGAGATGGCACACCCAGGAGTCAGAAGTGGCACACAAGCAGAAAGGGCAATATTAATCTCCCACTGATTTTTTTTTATTTTTTCAGGGAGAATTTAGAAACCAAATAAAAAAAAAAAGGCTTTCTATGGCCCACTATTTGAGAGAGAGAGATGGCACACCCAGGAGTCAAGACTGGCACACAAGCAGAAAGGGCAATATATTAATCTCCCACTGATTTTTTTTTATTTTTTCAGGGAGAATTTAGAAACCCAATAAAAAAAAATAGGCTTTCTATGGCCCACTATTTGAGAGAGAGAGATGACACACCCAGGAGTCAAGACTGGCACACAAGCAGAAAGGACAATATTAATCTCCCACTGATTTTTTTTTATTTTTTCAGGGAGACTTTACAAACCAAATTTAAAAAAATGATTTTTTCAGAGAGAATTTAGAAACAAAATTTTAAAAAATGATTTTTTCAGGGAGAATTTAGAAACCAAATAAAAAAATGGCTTTCTATGGCCCACTATTTGAGAGAGAGAGATGACACACCCAGGAGTCAAGACTGGAACACAAGCAGAAAGGACAATATTAATCTCCCACTGATTTTTTTTTATTTTTTCAGGGAGACTTTAGAAACCAAATTTAAAAAAATGATTTTTTCAGGGAGAATTTAGAAACAAAATTTAAAAAAATGATTTTTTCAGGGAGAATTTAGAAACCAAATAAAAAAATAGGCTTTCTATGGCCCACTATTTGAGAGAGAGAGATGGCACACCCAGGAGTCAGGAGTGGCACACAAGCAGAAAGGGCAATATTAATCTCCCACTGATTTTTTTAAATTTTTTCAGGGAGAATTTAGAAACCAAATAAAAAAAAAGGCTTTATATGGCCCACTATTTGAGAGAGAGAAATGGCACACCCAGGAGTCAAGACTGGCACTCAAGCAGAAAGGGCAATATTAATCTCCCACTGATTTTTTTTTATTTTTTCAGGGAGACTTTAGAAACCAAATTAAAAAAAATGATTTTTTCAGGGAGAATTTAGAAACCAAATAAAAAAAATGATTTTTTCAGGGAGAATTTAGAAACCAAATGAAAAAAAAAAAAGGCTTTCTATGGCCCACTATTTGAGAGAGAGAGAGATGACACACCCAGGAGTCAAGACTGGCACACAAGCAGAAAGGGCAATATTAATCTCCCACTGATTTTTTTTTATTTTTTCAGGGAGAATTTAGAAACCAAATAAAAAAATAGGCTTTCTATGGCCCACTATTTGAGAGAGAGAGATGGCACACCCAGGAGTCAAGACTGGCAAACAAGCAGAAAGGGCAATATTAATCTCCCACTGATTTTTTTTTATTTTTTCAGGGAGAATTTAGAAACCCAATTAAAAAAAATAGGCTTTCTATGGCCCACTATTTGAGAGAGAGAGATGGCACACCCAGGTGTCAGGAGTGGCACACAAGCAGAAAGGGCAATATTAATCTCCCACTGATTTTTTTTTTATTTTTTCAGGGAGAATTTAGAAACCCAATAAAAAAAAATAGGCTTTCTATGGCCCACTATTTGAGAGAGAGAGATGGCACACCCAGGAGTCAAGACTGGCACACAAGCAGAAAGGGCTATATTAATCTCCCACTGATTTTTTTTTTATTTCTTCAGGGAGATTTTAGAAAGCAAATAAAAAAAAATGATTTTTTTCAGGGAGAATTTAGAAACCAAATAAAAAAAATGATTTTTTCAGGGAGAATTTAGAAACCAAATAAAAAAAAAGGCTTTCTACGGCCCACTATTTGAGTGAGAGAGATGACACACCCAGGAGTCAAGACTGGCACACAAGCAGAAAGGGCAATATTAATCTCCCTCTGATTTTTTTTTATTTTTTCAGGGAGACTTTAGAAACCAAATAAAAAAAATGATTATTTTCAGGGAGAATTTAGAAACCAAATAAAAAAAATTATTTTTTCAGGGAGAATTTAGAAACCAAATTTAAAAAATGGCTTTCTATGGCCCACTATTTGAGAGAGAGATGGCACACCCAGGAGTCAGAAGTGGCACACAAGCAGAAAGGGCAATATTAATCTCCCACTGATTTTTTTTTATTTTTTCAGGGAGAATTTAGAAACCCAATTAAAAAAAATAGGCTTTCTATGGCCCACTATTTGAGAGAGAGAGATGGCACACCCAGGAGTCAAGACTGGCAAACAAGCAGAAAGGGCAATATTAATCTCCCACTGATTTTTTTTTATTTTTTCAGGGAGAATTTAGAAACCCAATAAAAAAAAATAGGCTTTCTATGACCCACTATTTGAGAGAGAGAGATGGCACACCCAGGAGTCAGGAGTGGCACACGAGCAGAAAGGGCAATATTAATCTCCCACTGATTTTTTTTTTTTATTTTTTCAGGGAGAATTTAGAAACCCAATAAAAAAAATAGGCTTTCTATGGCCCACTATTTGAGAGAGAGAGATGGCACACCCAGGAGTCAGGAGTGGCACACAAGCAGAACGGGCAATATTAATCTCCCACTGATTTTTATTTAATTTTTTCAGGGAGAATTTAGAAACCAAATAAAAAAAAAAAAGGCTTTCTATGGCCCACTATTTGAGAGAGAGAGATGGCACACCCAGGAGTCAAGACTGGCACACAAGCAGAAAGGGCAATATTAATCTCCCACTGATTTTTTTTTTTTCAGGGAGAATTTAGAAACCCAATAAAAAAAAATAGGCTTTCTATGGCCCACTATTTGAGAGAGAGAGAGATGGCACACCCAGGAGTCAAGACTGGCACACAAGCAGAAAGGACAATATTAATCTCCCCCTTGTTTTTGTTTGATTTCTTCAGGGAGATTTTAGAAACCAAATTAAAAAAAATGATTTTTTCATGGAGAAATTAGAAACCAAATAAAAAAAAAAAAAGGCTTTCTATGGCCCACTATTTGAGAGAGAGAGATGACACACCCAGGAGTCAAGACTGGCACACAAGCAGAAAGGGCAATATTAATCTCACACTGATTTTTTTTTATTTTTTCATGGAGACTTTAGAAACCAAATTAAAAAAATGATTTTTTCAGGGAGAATTTAGAAACAAAATTTAAAAAAATGATTTTTTCAGGGAGAATTTAGAAACCAAATAAAAAAATAGGCTTTCTATGGCCCACTATTTGAGAGAGAGATGGCACACCCAGGAGTCAGGAGTGGCACACAAGCAGAAAGGGCAATATTAATCTCCCACTGATTTTTTTTAATTTTTTCAGGGAGAATTTGGAAACCAAATAAAAAAAAAAAAGGCTTTCTATGGCCCACTATTTGAGAGAGAGAAATGGCACACCCAGGAGTCAAGACTGGCACTCAAGCAGAAAGGGCAATATTAATCTCCCACTGATTTTTTTTTATTTTTTCAGGGAGAATTTAGAAACCAAATAAAAAAATGATTTTTTCAGGGAGAATTTAGAAACCAAATAAAAAAAATAGGCTTTCTATGGCCCACTATTTGAGAGAGAGAGATGGCACACCCAGGAGTCAAGACTGGCACACAAGCAGAAAAGGCAATATTAATCTCCCACTGATTTTTTTTTATTTTTTCAGGGAGAATTTAGAAACCAAATGAAAAAAAAAATAGGCTTTCTATGGCCCACTATTTGAGAGAGAGAGAGATGACACACCCAGGAGTCAAGACTGGCACACAAGCAGAAAGGGCAAAATTAATCTCCCACTGATTTTTTTTTATTTTTTCAGGGAGAATTTAGAAACCAAATAAAAAAATAGGCTTTCTATGGCCCACTATTTGAGATTGAGAGATGGCACACCCAGGAGTCAGGAGTGGCACACAAGCAGAAAGGGCAATATTAATCTCCCACTGATTTTTTTTTATTTTTTCAGGGAGAATTTAGAAACCCAATTTAAAAAAAAGGCTTTCTATGGCCCACTATTTGAGAGCGAGAGATGGCACACCCAGGAGTCAAGAATGGCAAACAAGCAGAAAGGGCAATATTAATCTCCCACTGATTTTTTTTTATTTTTTCAGGTTGAATTTAGAAACCCAATAAAAAAAAGGCTTTCTATGGCCCACTATTTGAGAGAGAGAGATGGCACACCCAGGAGTCAGGAGTGGCACACAAGCAGAAAGGGCAATATTAATCTCCCACTGATTTTTTTTTTATTTTTTCAGGGAGAATTTAGAAACCAAATAAAAAAAAAAATAGGCTTTCTATGGCCCACTATTTGAGAGAGAGAGATGGCACACCCAGTAGTCAGGAGTGGCACACAAGCAGAAAGGGCAATATTAATCTCCCACTGATTTTTTTTTATTTTTTCAGGGAGAATTTAGAAACCAAATAAAAAAAAAATAGGCTTTCTATGGCCCACTATTTGAGAGAGAGAGATGGCACACCCAGGAGTCAAGACTGGCACACAAGCAGAAAGGGCAATATTAATCTCCCACTGATTTTTTTTTATTTGTTCAGGGAGACTTTAGAAACCAAATTAAAAAAAATGATTTTTTCAGGGAGAATTTAGAAACAAAATTAAAAAAAATGATTTTTTCAGGGAGAATTTAGAAACCAAATAAAAAAAATAGGCTTTCTATGGCCCACTATTTGAGAGAGAGAGATGGCACACCCAGGAGTCAGGAGTGGCACACAAGCAGAAAGGGCAATATTAATCTCCCACTGATTTTTTTTAATTTTTTCAGGGAGAATTTAGAAACCAAATAAAAAAAAAAAAAGGCTATGGCCCACTATTTGAGAGAGAGAAATGGCACACCCAGGAGTCAAGACTGGCACTCAAGCAGAAAGGGCAATATTAATCTCCCACTGATTTTTTTTATTTTTTCAGGGAGAATTTAGAAACCCAATAAAAAAAAATAGGCTTTCTATGGCCCACTATTTGAGAGAGAGAGATGGCACACCCAGGAGTCAGGAGTGGCACACAAGCAGAAAGGGCAATATTAATCTCCCACTGATTTTTTTTTATTTTTTCAGGGAGAATTTAAAAACCCAATAAAAAAAAATAGGCTTTCTATGGCCCACTATTTGAGAGAGAGAGATGGCACACCCAGGAGTCAAGACTGGCACACAAGCAGAAAGGATAATATTAATCTCCCACTGATTTTTTTTTATTTCTTCAGGGAGATTTTAGAAACCAAATAAAAAAAAATGATTTTTTCAGGGAGAATTTAGAAACCAAATAAAAAAAAATGATTTTTTCAGGGAGAATTTAGAAACCAAATAAAAAAAATTATTTTTTCAGGGAGAATTTAGAAACCAAATAAAAAAAATGGCTTTCTATGGCCGACTATTTGAGAGAGAGAGATGGCACACCCAGGAGTCAGAAGTGGCACACAAGCAGAAAGGGCAATATTAATCTCCCACTGATTTTTTTTTTATTTTTTCAGGGAGAATTTAGAAACCAAATAAAAAAAAAAAGGCTTTCTATGGCCCACTATTTGAGAGAGAGAGATGGCACACCCAGGAGTCAAGACTGGCACACAAGCAGAAAGGGCAATATATTAATCTCCCACTGATTTTTTTTTATTTTTTCAGGGAGAATTTAGAAACCCAATAAAAAAAAATAGGCTTTCTATGGCCCACTATTTGAGAGAGAGAGATGACACACCCAGGAGTCAAGACTGGCACACAAGCAGAAAGGACAATATTAATCTCCCACTGATTTTTTTTTATTTTTTCAGGGAGACTTTAGAAACCAAATTTAAAAAAATGATTTTTTCAGAGAGAATTTAGAAACAAAATTTAAAAAAATGATTTTTTCAGGGAGAATTTAGAAACCAAATAAAAAAAAAAGGCTTTCTATGGCCCACTATTTGAGAGAGAGAGATGACACACCCAGGAGTCAAGACTGGAACACAAGCAGAAAGGACAATATTAATCTCCCACTGATTTTTTTTTATTTTTTCAGGGAGACTTTAGAAACCAAATTTAAAAAAATGATTTTTTCAGGGAGAATTTAGAAACAAAATTTAAAAAAATGATTTTTTCAGGGAGAATTTAGAAACCAAATAAAAAAATAGGCTTTCTATGGCCCACTATTTGAGAGAGAGAGATGGCACACCCAGGAGTCAGGAGTGGCACACAAGCAGAAAGGGCAATATTAATCTCCCACTGATTTTTTTAAATTTTTTCAGGGAGAATTTAGAAACCAAATAAAAAAAAAGGCTTTATATGGCCCACTATTTGAGAGAGAGAAATGGCACACCCAGGAGTCAAGACTGGCACTCAAGCAGAAAGGGCAATATTAATCTCCCACTGATTTTTTTTTATTTTTTCAGGGAGACTTTAGAAACCAAATTAAAAAAAATGATTTTTTCAGGGAGAATTTAGAAACCAAATAAAAAAAATGATTTTTTCAGGACGAATTTAGAAACCAAATAAAAAAATAGGCTTTCTATGGCCCACTATTTGAGAGAGAGAGATGGCACACCCAGAAGTCAGAAGTGGCACACAAGCAGAAAGGGCAATATTAATCTCCCACTGATTTTTTTTTATTTTTTCAGGGAGAATTTAGAAACCAAAAAAGAAAAAAAAAAGGCTTTCTATGGCCCACTATTTGAGAGAGAGAGATGGCACACCCAGGAGTCAGGAGTGGCACACAAGCAGAAAGGGCAATATTAATCTCCCACTGATTTTTTTAAATTTTTTCAGGGAGAATTTAGAAACCAAATAAAAAAAAAGGCTTTATATGGCCCACTATTTGAGAGAGAGAGATTGCACACCCAGGAGTCAAGACTGGCACACAAGCAGAAAGGGCAATATTAATCTCCCACTGATTTTTTTTTATTTTTTCAGGGAGAATTTAGAAACCAAATGAAAAAAAAAATAGGCTTTCTATGGCCCACTATTTGAGAGAGAGAGAGAGATGACACACCCAGGAGTCAAGACTGGCACACAAGCAGAAAGGGCAATATTAATCTCCCACTGATTTTTTTTTATTTTTTCAGGGAGAATTTAGAAACCAAATAAAAAAATAGGCTTTCTATGGCCCACTATTTGAGAGAGAGAGATGGCACACCCAGGAGTCAAGACTGGCAAACAAGCAGAAAGGGCAATATTAATCTCCCACTGATTTTTTTTTATTTTTTCAGGGAGAATTTAGAAACCCAATAAAAAAAAATAGGCTTTCTATGGCCCACTATTTGAGAGAGAGAGATGGCACACCCAGGAGTCAGGAGTGACACACAAGCAGAAAGGGCAATATTAATCTCCCACTGATTTTTTTTTATTTTTTCAGGGAGAATTTAGAAACCCAATAAAAAAAAATAGGCTTTCTATGGCCCACTATTTGAGAGAGAGAGATGGCACACCCAGGAGTCAGGAGTGGCACACAAGCAAAAAGGGCAATATTAATCTCCCACTGATTTTTTTTTAAATTTTTCAGGGAGAATTTAGAAACCAAATAAAAAAAAAAATAGGCTTTCTATGGCCCACTATTTGAGAGAGAGAGATGGCACACCCAGGAGTCAAGACTGGCACACAAGCAGAAAGGACAATATTAATCTCCCACTGATTTTTTTTTATTTTTTCAGGGAGACTTTAGAAACCAAATTTAAAAAAATGATTTTTTCAGGGAGAATTTAGAAACAAAATTTAAAAAAATGATTTTTTCAGGGAGAATTTAGAAAGCAAATAAAAAAATAGGCTTTCTATGGCCCACTATTTGAGAGAGAGAGATGGCACACCCAGGAGTCAAGACTGGCAAACAAGCAGAAAGGGCAATATTAATCTCCCACTGATTTTTTTTTATTTTTTCAGGGAGAATTTAGAAACCCAATAAAAAAAAATAGGCTTTCTATGGCCCACTATTTGAGAGAGAGAGATGGCACACCCAGGAGTCAGGAGTGGCACACAAGCAGAAAGGGCAATATTAATCTCCCACTGATTTTTTTTAATTTTTTCAGGGAGAATTTAGAAACCCAATAAAAAAAAATAGGCTTTCTATGGCCCACTATTTGAGAGAGAGAGATGGCACACCCAGGAGTCAGGAGTGGCACACAAGCAAAAATGGCAATATTAATCTCCCACTGATTTTTTTTTTAATTTTTCAGGGAGAATTTAGAAACCAAATAAAAAAAAAATAGGCTTTCTATGGCCCACTATTTGAGAGAGAGAGATGGCAGACCCAGGAGTCAAGACTGGCACACAAGCAGAAAGGACAATATTAATCTCCCACTGATTTTTTTTTATTTTTTCAGGGAGACTTTAGAAACCAAATTTAAAAAAATGATTTTTTCAGGGAGAATTTAGAAACAAAATTTAAAAAAATGATTTTTTCAGGGAGAATTTAGAAACCAAATAAAAAAATAGGCTTTCTATGGCCCACTATTTGAGAGAGAGAGATGGCACACCCAGGAGTCAGGAGTGGCACACAAGCAGAAAGGGCAATATTAATCTCCCACTGATTTTTTTAAATTTTTTCAGGGAGTATTTAGAAACCAAATAAAAAAAAAGGCTTTATATGGCCCACTATTTGAGAGAGAGAAATGGCACACCCAGGAGTCAAGACTGGCACTCAAGCAGAAAGGGCAATATTAATCTCCCACTGATTTTTTTTTATTTTTTCAGGGAGACTTTAGAAACCAAATTAAAAAAAATGATTTTTTCAGGGAGAATTTAGAAACCAAATAAAAAAAATGATTTTTTCAGGGAGAATTTAGAAACCAAATAAAAAAAATAGGCTTTCTATGGCCCACTATTTGAGAGAGAGAGATTGCACACCCAGGAGTCAAGACTGGCACACAAGCAGAAAGGGCAATATTAATCTCCCACTGATATTTTTTTATTTTTTCAGGGAGAATTTAGAAACCAAATGAAAAAAAAATAGGCTTTCTATGGCCCACTATTTGAGAGAGAGAGAGATGACACACCCAGGAGTCAAGACTGGCACACAAGCAGAAAGGGCAATATTAATCTCCCACTGATTTTTTTTTATTTTTTCAGGGAGAATTTAGAAACCAAATAAAAAAATAGGCTTTCTATGGCCCACTATTTGAGAGAGAGAGATGGCACACCCAGGAGTCAGGAGTGGCACACAAGCAGAAAGGGCAATATTAATCTCCCACTGATTTTTTTTTATTTTTTCAGGGAGAATTTAGAAACCCAATTAAAAAAAAAAGGCTTTCTATGGCCCACTATTTGAGAGAGAGAGAGATGGCACACCCAGGAGTCAAGACTGGCAAACAAGCAGAAAGGGCAATATTAATCTCCCACTGATTTTTTTTTTATTTTTTCAGGGAGAATTTAGAAACCCAATAAAAAAAAATAGGCTTTCTATGGCCCACTATTTGAGAGAGAGAGATGGCACACCCAGGAGTCAGGAGTGGCACACAAGCAGAAAGGGCAATATTAATCTACCACTGATTTTTTTTTTTTTTTTCAGGGAGAATTTAGAAACCCAATAAAAAAAAATAGGCTTTCTATGGCCCACTATTTGAGAGAGAGAGAGATGGCACACCCAGGAGTCAGGAGTGGCACACAAGCAAAAAGGGCAATATTAATCTCCCACTGATTTTTTTTTTAATTTTTCAGGGAGAATTTAGAAACCAAATAAAAAAAAAAATAGGCTTTCTATGGCCCACTATTTGAGAGAGAGAGATGGCACACCCAGGAGTCAGGAGTGGCACACAAGCAGAAAGGGCAATATTAATCTCCCACTGATTTTTTTTAATTTTTTCAGAGAGAATTTAGAAACCAAATAAAAAAAAAAAAACAGGCTTTCTATGGCCCACTATTTGAGAGAGAGAGATGGCACACCCAGGAGTCAAGACTGGCACACAAGCAGAAAGGACAATATTAATCTCCCACTGATTTTTTTTTATTTCTTCAGGGAGATTTTAGAAACCAAATAAAAAGAAATGATTTTTTTCAGGGAGAATTTAGAAACCAAATAAAAAAAAATGATTTTTTCCAGGGAGAATTTAGAAACCAAATAAATAAAAAAAAAAGGCTTTCTATGGCCCACTATTTGAGAGAGAGAGATGACACACCCAGGAGTCAAGACTGGCACACAAGCAGAAAGGGCAATATTAATCTCCCTCTGATTTTTTTTTATTTTTTCAGGGAGACTTTAGAAACCAAATAAAAAAAATGATTTTTTTCAGGGAGAATTTAGAAACCAAATAAAAAAAATGGCTTTCTATGGCCCACTATTTGAGAGAGAGAGATGGCACACCCAGAAGTCAGAAGTGGCACACAAGCAGAAAGGGCAATATTAATCTCCCACTGATTTTTTTTTATTTTTTCAGGGAGAATTTAGAAACCAAAAAAGAAAAAAAAAGGCTTTCTATGGCCCACTATTTGAGAGAGAGAGATGGCACACCCAGGAGTCAGGAGTGGCACACAAGCAGAAAGGGCAATATTAATCTCCCACTGATTTTTTTTAATTTTTTCAGGGAGAATTTAGAAACCAAATAAAAAAAAAAAGGCTTTCTATGGCCCACTATTTGAGAGAGAGAAATGGCACACCCAGGAGTCAAGACTGGCACTCAAGCAGAAAGGGCAATATTAATCTCCCACTGATTTTTTTTTATTTTTTCAGGGAGACTTTAGAAACCAAATAAAAAAAAAAGATTTTTTCAGGGAGAATTTAGAAACCAAATAAAAAAAATGATTTTTTCAGGGAGAATTTAGAAACCAAATAAAAAAAATAGGCTTTCTATGGCCCACTATTTGAGAGAGAGAGATGGCACACCCAGGAGTCAAGACTGGCACACAAGCAGAAAGGGCAATATTAATCTCCCACTGATTTTTTTTTATTTTTTCAGGGAGAATTTAGAAACCAAATGAAAAAAAAATAGGCTTTCTATGGCCCACTATTTGAGAGAGAGAGAGATGACACACCCAGGAGTCAAGACTGGCACACAAGCAGAAAGGGCAATATTAATCTCCCACTGATTTTTTTTTATTTTTTCAGGGAGAATTTAGAAACCCAATTAAAAAAAAAGGCTTTCTATGGCCCACTATTTGAGAGAGAGAGAGATGGCACACTCAGGAGTCAAGACTGGCAAACAAGCAGAAAGGGCAATATTAATCTCCCACTGATTTTTTTTTATTTTTTCAGGGAGAATTTAGAAACCCAATAAAAAAAAATAGGCTTTCTATGGCCCACTATTTGAGAGAGAGAGATGGCACACCCAGGAGTCAGGAGTGGCACACAAGCAGAAAGGGCAATATTAATCTCCCACTGATTTTTTTTTATTTTTTCAGGGAGAATTTAGAAACCCAATAAAAAAAATAGGCTTTCTATGGCCCACTATTTGAGAGAGAGAGATGGCACACCCAGGAGTCAGGAGTGGCACACAAGCAGAAAGGGCAATATTAATCTGCCACTGATTTTTTTTGATTTTTTCAAGGAGAATTTAGAAACCAAATAAAAAAAAAAATAGGCTTTCTATGGCCCACTATTTGAGAGAGAGAGATGGCACACCCAGGAGTCAAGACTGGCACTCAAGCAGAAAGGGCAATATTAATCTCCCACTGATTTTTTTTATTTTTTCAGGGAGACTTTAGAAACCAAATTAAAAAAAATGATTTTTTCAGGGAGAATTTAGAAACCAAATAAAAAAAATGATTTTTTCAGGGAGAATTTAGAAACCAAATAAAAAAAATAGGCTTTCTATGGCCCACTATTTGAGAGAGAGAGATGGCACACCCAGGAGTCAAGACTGGCACACAAGCAGAAAGGGCAATATTAATCTCCCACTGATTTTTTTTTATTTTTTCAGGGAGACTTTAGAAACCAAATTTAAAAAAATGATTTTTTCAGGGAGAATTTAGAAACAAAATTAAAAAAAATGATTTTTTCAGGGAGAATTTAGAAACCAAATAAAAAATAGGCTTTCTATGGCCCACTATTTGAGAGAGAGAGATGGCACACCCAGGAGTCAGGAGTGGCACACAAGCAGAAAGGGCAATATTAATCTCCCACTGATTTTTTTTAAATTTTTTCAAGGAGAATTTAGAAACCAAATTAAAAAAAAAAAAGGCTTTCTATGGCCCACTATTTGAGAGAGAGAAATGGCACACCCAGGAGTCAAGACTGGCACTCAAGCAGAAAGGGCAATATTAATCTCCCACTGATTTTTTTTTATTTTTTCAGGGAGACTTTAGAAACCAAATTAAAAAAAATGATTTTTTCAGGGAGAATTTAGAAACCAAATAAAAAAAATGATTTTTTCAGGGAGAATTTAGAAACCAAATAAAAAAAATAGGCTTTCTATGGCCCACTATTTGAAAGAGAGAGATGGCACACCCAGGAGTCAAGACTGGCACACAAGCAGAAAGGGCAATATTAATCTCCCACTGATTTTTTTTTATTTTTTCAGGGAGACTTTAGAAACCAAATTTAAAAAAATGATTTTTTCAGGGAGAATTTAGAAACAAAATTAAAAAAAATGATTTTTTCAGGGAGAATTTAGAAACCAAATAAAAAAATAGGCTTTCTATGGCCCACTATTTGAGAGAGAGAGATGGCACACCCAGGAGTCAGGAGTGGCACACAAGCAGAAAGGGCAATATTAATCTCCCACTGATTTTTTTTTAATTTTTTCAAGGAGAATTTAGAAACCAAATAAAAAAAAAGGCTTTATATGGCCCACTATTTGAGAGAGAGAAATGGCACACCCAGGAGTCAAGACTGGCACTCAAGCAGAAAGGGCAATATTAATCTCCCACTGATTTTTTTTTATTTTTTCAGGGAGACTTTAGAAACCAAATTAAAAAAAATGATTTTTTCAGGGAGAATTTAGAAACCAAATAAAAAAAATGATTTTTTCAGGACGAATTTAGAAACCAAATAAAAAAATAGGCTTTCTATGGCCCACTATTTGAGAGAGAGAGATGGCACACCCAGAAGTCAGAAGTGGCACACAAGCAGAAAGGGCAATATTAATCTCCCACTGATTTTTTTTTATTTTTTCAGGGAGAATTTAGAAACCAAAAAAGAAAAAAAAAAGGCTTTCTATGGCCCACTATTTGAGAGAGAGAGATGGCACACCCAGGAGTCAGGAGTGGCACACAAGCAGAAAGGGCAATATTAATCTCCCACTGATTTTTTTAAATTTTTTCAGGGAGAATTTAGAAACCAAATAAAAAAAAAGGCTTTATATGGCCCACTATTTGAGAGAGAGAGATTGCACACCCAGGAGTCAAGACTGGCACACAAGCAGAAAGGGCAATATTAATCTCCCACTGATTTTTTTTTATTTTTTCAGGGAGAATTTAGAAACCAAATGAAAAAAAAAATAGGCTTTCTATGGCCCACTATTTGAGAGAGAGAGAGAGATGACACACCCAGGAGTCAAGACTGGCACACAAGCAGAAAGGGCAATATTAATCTCCCACTGATTTTTTTTTAATTTTTTCAGGGAGAATTTAGAAACCAAATAAAAAAATAGGCTTTCTATGGCCCACTATTTGAGAGAGAGAGATGGCACACCCAGGAGTCAAGACTGGCAAACAAGCAGAAAGGGCAATATTAATCTCCCACTGATTTTTTTTTATTTTTTCAGGGAGAATTTAGAAACCCAATAAAAAAAAATAGGCTTTCTATGGCCCACTATTTGAGAGAGAGAGATGGCACACCCAGGAGTCAGGAGTGACACACAAGCAGAAAGGGCAATATTAATCTCCCACTGATTTTTTTTTATTTTTTCAGGGAGAATTTAGAAACCCAATAAAAAAAAATAGGCTTTCTATGGCCCACTATTTGAGAGAGAGAGATGGCACACCCAGGAGTCAGGAGTGGCACACAAGCAAAAAGGGCAATATTAATCTCCCACTGATTTTTTTTTTAATTTTTCAGGGAGAATTTAGAAACCAAATAAAAAAAAAAATAGGCTTTCTATGGCCCACTATTTGAGAGAGAGAGATGGCACACCCAGGAGTCAAGACTGGCACACAAGCAGAAAGGACAATATTAATCTCCCACTGATTTTTTTTTATTTTTTCAGGGAGACTTTAGAAACCAAATTTAAAAAAATGATTTTTTCAGGGAGAATTTAGAAACCAAATAAAAAAATAGGCTTTCTATGGCCCACTATTTGAGAGAGAGAGATGGCACACCCAGGAGTCAAGACTGGCAAACAAGCAGAAAGGGCAATATTATTCTCCCACTGATTTTTTTTTATTTTTTCAGGGAGAATTTAGAAACCCAATAAAAAAAAATAGGCTTTCTATGGCCCACTATTTGAGAGAGAGAGATGGCACACCCAGGAGTCAGGAGTGGCACACAAGCAGAAAGGGCAATATTAATCTCCCACTGATTTTTTTTAATTTTTTCAGGGAGAATTTAGAAACCCAATAAAAAAAAATAGGCTTTCTATGGCCCACTATTTGAGAGAGAGAGATGGCAGACCCAGGAGTCAAGACTGGCACACAAGCAGAAAGGACAATATTAATCTCCCACTGATTTTTTTTTATTTTTTCAGGGAGACTTTAGAAACCAAATTTAAAAAAATGATTTTTTCAGGGAGAATTTAGAAACAAAATTTAAAAAAATGATTTTTTCAGGGAGAATTTAGAAACCAAATAAAAAAATAGGCTTTCTATGGCCCACTATTTGAGAGAGAGAGATGGCACACCCAGGAGTCAGGAGTGGCACACAAGCAGAAAGGGCAATATTAATCTCCCACTGATTTTTTTAAATTTTTTCAGGGAGTATTTAGAAACCAAATAAAAAAAAAGGCTTTATATGGCCCACTATTTGAGAGAGAGAAATGGCACACCCAGGAGTCAAGACTGGCACTCAAGCAGAAAGGGCAATATTAATCTCCCACTGATTTTTTTTTATTTTTTCAGGGAGACTTTAGAAACCAAATTAAAAAAAATGATTTTTTCAGGGAGAATTTAGAAACCAAATAAAAAAAATGATTTTTTCAGGGAGAATTTAGAAACCAAATAAAAAAAATAGGCTTTCTATGGCCCACTATTTGAGAGAGAGAGATTGCACACCCAGGAGTCAAGACTGGCACACAAGCAGAAAGGGCAATATTAATCTCCCACTGATATTTTTTTATTTTTTCAGGGAGAATTTAGAAACCAAATGAAAAAAAAATAGGCTTTCTATGGCCCACTATTTGAGAGAGAGAGAGATGACACACCCAGGAGTCAAGACTGGCACACAAGCAGAAAGGGCAATATTAATCTCCCACTGATTTTTTTTTATTTTTTCAGGGAGAATTTAGAAACCAAATAAAAAAATAGGCTTTCTATGGCCCACTATTTGAGAGAGAGAGATGGCACACCCAGGAGTCAGGAGTGGCACACAAGCAGAAAGGGCAATATTAATCTCCCACTGATTTTTTTTTATTTTTTCAGGGAGAATTTAGAAACCCAATTAAAAAAAAAAGGCTTTCTATGGCCCACTATTTGAGAGAGAGAGATGGCACACCCAGGAGTCAAGACTGGCAAACAAGCAGAAAGGGCAATATTAATCTCCCACTGATTTTTTTTTTATTTTTTCAGGGAGAATTTAGAAACCCAATAAAAAAAAATAGGCTTTCTATGGCCCACTATTTGAGAGAGAGAGATGGCACACCCAGGAGTCAGGAGTGGCACACAAGCAGAAAGGGCAATATTAATCTACCACTGATTTTTTTTTTTTTTTTCAGGGAGAATTTAGAAACCCAATAAAAAAAAATAGGCTTTCTATGGCCCACTATTTGAGAGAGAGAGAGATGGCACACCCAGGAGTCAGGAGTGGCACACAAGCAAAAAGGGCAATATTAATCTCCCACTGATTTTTTTTTTAATTTTTCAGGGAGAATTTAGAAACCAAATAAAAAAAAAAATAGGCTTTCTATGGCCCACTATTTGAGAGAGAGAGATGGCACACCCAGGAGTCAGGAGTGGCACACAAGCAGAAAGGGCAATATTAATCTCCCACTGATTTTTTTTAATTTTTTCAGAGAGAATTTAGAAACCAAATTAAAAAAAAAAAACAGGCTTTCTATGGCCCACTATTTGAGAGAGAGAGATGGCACACCCAGGAGTCAAGACTGGCACACAAGCAGAAAGGACAATATTAATCTCCCACTGATTTTTTTTTATTTCTTCAGGGAGATTTTAGAAACCAAATAAAAAGAAATGATTTTTTTCAGGGAGAATTTAGAAACCAAATAAAAAAAAATGATTTTTTCCAGGGAGAATTTAGAAACCAAATAAATAAAAAAAAAAGGCTTTCTATGGCCCACTATTTGAGAGAGAGAGATGACACACCCAGGAGTCAAGACTGGCACACAAGCAGAAAGGGCAATATTAATCTCCCTCTGATTTTTTTTTATTTTTTCAGGGAGACTTTAGAAACCAAATAAAAAAAATGATTTTTTTCAGGGAGAATTTAGAAACCAAATAAAAAAAATGGCTTTCTATGGCCCACTATTTGAGAGAGAGAGATGGCACACCCAGAAGTCAGAAGTGGCACACAAGCAGAAAGGGCAATATTAATCTCCCACTGATTTTTTTTTATTTTTTCAGGGAGAATTTAGAAACCAAAAAAGAAAAAAAAAGGCTTTCTATGGCCCACTATTTGAGAGAGAGAGATGGCACACCCAGGAGTCAGGAGTGGCACACAAGCAGAAAGGGCAATATTAATCTCCCACTGATTTTTTTTAATTTTTTCAGGGAGAATTTAGAAACCAAATAAAAAAAAAAAGGCTTTCTATGGCCCACTATTTGAGAGAGAGAAATGGCACACCCAGGAGTCAAGACTGGCACTCAAGCAGAAAGGGCAATATTAATCTCCCACTGATTTTTTTTTATTTTTTCAGGGAGACTTTAGAAACCAAATAAAAAAAAAAGATTTTTTCAGGGAGAATTTAGAAACCAAATAAAAAAAATGATTTTTTCAGGGAGAATTTAGAAACCAAATAAAAAAAATAGGCTTTCTATGGCCCACTATTTGAGAGAGAGAGATGGCACACCCAGGAGTCAAGACTGGCACACAAGCAGAAAGGGCAATATTAATCTCCCACTGATTTTTTTTTATTTTTTCAGGGAGAATTTAGAAACCAAATGAAAAAAAAATAGGCTTTCTATGGCCCACTATTTGAGAGAGAGAGAGATGACACACCCAGGAGTCAAGACTGGCACACAAGCAGAAAGGGCAATATTAATCTCCCACTGATTTTTTTTTATTTTTTCAGGGAGAATTTAGAAACCCAATTAAAAAAAAAGGCTTTCTATGGCCCACTATTTGAGAGAGAGAGAGATGGCACACTCAGGAGTCAAGACTGGCAAACAAGCAGAAAGGGCAATATTAATCTCCCACTGATTTTTTTTTATTTTTTCAGGGAGAATTTAGAAACCCAATAAAAAAAAATAGGCTTTCTATGGCCCACTATTTGAGAGAGAGAGATGGCACACCCAGGAGTCAGGAGTGGCACACAAGCAGAACGGGCAATATTAATCTCCCACTGATTTTTTTTTATTTTTTCAGGGAGAATTTAGAAACCCAATAAAAAAAATAGGCTTTCTATGGCCCACTATTTGAGAGAGAGAGATGGCACACCCAGGAGTCAGGAGTGGCACACAAGCAGAAAGGGCAATATTAATCTGCCACTGATTTTTTTTGATTTTTTCAAGGAGAATTTAGAAACCAAATAAAAAAAAAATAGGCTTTCTATGGCCCACTATTTGAGAGAGAGAGATGGCACACCCAGGAGTCAAGACTGGCACTCAAGCAGAAAGGGCAATATTAATCTCCCACTGATTTTTTTTATTTTTTCAGGGAGACTTTAGAAACCAAATTAAAAAAAATGATTTTTTCAGGGAGAATTTAGAAACCAAATAAAAAAAATGATTTTTTCAGGGAGAATTTAGAAACCAAATAAAAAAAATAGGCTTTCTATGGCCCACTATTTGAGAGAGAGAGATGGCACACCCAGGAGTCAAGACTGGCACACAAGCAGAAAGGGCAATATTAATCTCCCACTGATTTTTTTTTATTTTTTCAGGGAGACTTTAGAAACCAAATTTAAAAAAATGATTTTTTCAGGGAGAATTTAGAAACAAAATTAAAAAAAATGATTTTTTCAGGGAGAATTTAGAAACCAAATAAAAAATAGGCTTTCTATGGCCCACTATTTGAGAGAGAGAGATGGCACACCCAGGAGTCAGGAGTGGCACACAAGCAGAAAGGGCAATATTAATCTCCCACTGATTTTTTTTAAATTTTTTCAAGGAGAATTTAGAAACCAAATTAAAAAAAAAAAAGGCTTTCTATGGCCCACTATTTGAGAGAGAGAAATGGCACACCCAGGAGTCAAGACTGGCACTCAAGCAGAAAGGGCAATATTAATCTCCCACTGATTTTTTTTTATTTTTTCAGGGAGACTTTAGAAACCAAATTAAAAAAAATGATTTTTTCAGGGAGAATTTAGAAACCAAATAAAAAAAATGATTTTTTCAGGGAGAATTTAGAAACCAAATAAAAAAAATAGGCTTTCTATGGCCCACTATTTGAAAGAGAGAGATGGCACACCCAGGAGTCAAGACTGGCACACAAGCAGAAAGGGCAATATTAATCTCCCACTGATTTTTTTTATTTTTTCAGGGAGACTTTAGAAACCAAATTTAAAAAAATGATTTTTTCAGGGAGAATTTAGAAACAAAATTAAAAAAAATGATTTTTTCAGGGAGAATTTAGAAACCAAATAAAAAAATAGGCTTTCTATGGCCCACTATTTGAGAGAGAGAGATGGCACACCCAGGAGTCAGGAGTGGCACACAAGCAGAAAGGGCAATATTAATCTCCCACTGATTTTTTTTTAATTTTTTCAAGGAGAATTTAGAAACCAAATAAAAAAAAAAAAAAGGCTTTCTATGGCCCACTATTTGAGAGAGAGAAATGGCACACCCAGGAGTCAAGACTGGCACTCAAGCAGAAAGGGCAATATTAATCTCCCACTGATTTTTTTTTATTTTTTCAGGGAGACTTTAGAAACCAAATTTAAAAAAATGATTTTTTCAGGGAGAATTTAGAAACCAAATAAAAAAAATGATTTTTTCAGGGAGAATTTAGAAACCAAATAAAAAAAATAGGCTTTCTATGGCCCACTATTTGAGAGAGAGAGATGGCACACCCAGGAGTCAAGACTGGCACACAAGCAGAAAGGGCAATATTAATCTCCCACTGATTTTTTTTTATTTTTTCAGGGAGACTTTAGAAACCAAATTTAAAAAAATGATTTTTTCAGGGAGAATTTAGAAACAAAATTAAAAAAAATGATTTTTTCAGGGAGAATTTAGAAACCAAATAAAAAAATAGGCTTTCTATGGCCCACTATTTGAGAGAGAGAGATGGCACACCCAGGAGTCAGGAGTGGCACACAAGCAGAAAGGGCAATATTAATCTCCCACTGATTTTTTTTAATTTTTTCAGGGAGAATTTAGAAACCAAATAAAAAAAAAAAAAAACAGGCTTTCTATGGCCCACTATTTGAGAGAGAGAAATGGCACACCCAGGAGTCAAGACTGGCACTCAAGCAGAAAGGGCAATATTAATCTCCCACTGATTTTTTTTTATTTTTTCAGGGAGAATTTAGAAACCCAATAAAAAAAAATAGGCTTTCTATGGCCCACTATTTGAGAGAGAGAGATGGCACACCCAGGAGTCAGGAGTGGCACACAAGCAGAAAGGGCAATATTAATCTCCCACTGATTTTTTTTTATTTTTTCAGGGAGAATTTAGAAACCCAATAAAAAAAAATAGGCTTTCTATGGCCCACTATTTGAGAGAGAGAGATGGCACACCCAGGAGTCAAGACTGGCACACAAGCAGAAAGGACAATATTAATCTCCCACTGATTTTTTTTTTATTTCTTCAGGGAGATTTTAGAAACCAAATAAAAAGAAATGATTTTTTTCAGGGAGAATTTAGAAACCAAATAAAAAAAAATGATTTTTTCTGGGAGAATTTAGAAACCAAATAAATAAAAAAAAAGGCTTTCTATGGCCCACTATTTGAGAGAGAGAGATGACACACCCAGGAGTCAAGACTGGCACACAAGCAGAAAGGGCAATATTAATCTCCCTCTGATTTTTTTTTATTTTTTCAGGGAGACTTTAGAAACCAAATAAAAAAAATGATTTTTTTCAGGGAGAATTTAGAAACCAAATAAAAAAAATTATTTTTTCAGGGAGAATTTAGCAACCAAATAAAAAAAATGGCTTTCTATGGCCCACTATTTGAGAGAGAGAGATGGCACACCCAGAAGTCAGAAGTGGCACACAAGCAGAAAGGGCAATATTAATCTCCCACTGATTTTTTTTTATTTTTTCAGGGAGAATTTAGAAACCAAAAAAGAAAAAAAAAAGGCTTTCTATGGCCCACTATTTGAGAGAGAGAGATGGCACACCCAGGAGTCAGGAGTGGCACACAAGCAGAAAGGGCAATATTAATCTCCCACTGATTTTTTTTAATTTTTTCAGGGAGAATTTAGAAACCAAATAAAAAAAAAAAAGGCTTTCTATGGCCCACTATTTGAGAGAGAGAATTGGCACACCCAGGAGTCAAGACTGGCACACAAGCAGAAAGGGCAATATTAATCTCCCACTGATTTTTTTTTATTTTTTCAGGGAGAATTTAGAAACCAAATGAAAAAAAAATAGGCTTTCTATGGCCCACTATTTGAGAGAGAGAGAGATGACAAACCCAGGAGTCAAGACTGGCACACAAGCAGAAAGGGCAATATTAATCTCCCACTGATTTGTTTTTATTTTTTCAGGGAGAATTTAGAAACCAAATAAAAAAATAGGCTTTCTATGGCCCACTATTTGAGAGAGAGATGGCACACCCAGGAGTCAGGAGTGGCACACAAGCAGAAAGGGCAATATTAATCTCCCACTGATTTTTTTTTATTTTTTCAGGGAGAATTTAGAAACCCAATAAAAAAAATAGGCTTTCTATGGCCCACTATTTGAGAGAGAGAGATGGCACACCCAGGAGTCAGGAGTGGCACACAAGCAGAAAGGGCAATATTAATCTGCCACTGATTTTTTTTGATTTTTTCAGGGAGAATTTAGAAACCAAATAAAAAAAAAATAGGCTTTCTATGGCCCACTATTTGAGAGAGAGAGATGGCACACCCAGGAGTCAAGACTGGCACACAAGCAGAAAGGGCAATATTAATCTCCCACTGATTTTCTTTTATTTTTTCAGGGAGACTTTAGAAACCAAATTAAAAAAAATGATTTTTTCAGGGAGAATTTAGAAACAAAATTAAAAAAAATGATTTTTTCAGGGAGAATTTAGAAACCAAATAAAAAAATAGGCTTTCTATGGCCCACTATTTGAGAGAGAGAGATGGCACACCCAGGAGTCAGGAGTGGCACACAAGCAGAAAGGGCAATATTAATCTCCCACTGATTTTTTTTAATTTTTTCAGGGAGAATTTAGAAACCAAATAAAAAAAAAAAAGGCTTTCTATGGCCCACTATTTGAGAGAGAGAAATGGCACACCCAGGAGTTAAGACTGGCACTCAAGCAGAAAGGGCAATATTAATCTCCCACTGATTTTTTTTTTATTTTTTTAGGGAGACTTTAGAAACCAAATTAAAAAAAATGATTTTTTCAGGGAGAATTTAGAAACCAAATAAAAAAAATTATTTTTTCAGGGAGAATTTAGAAACCAAATAAAAAAATAGGCTTTCTATGGCCCACTATTTGAGAGAGAGAGATGGCACACCCAGGAGTCAAGACTGGCACACAAGCAGAAAGGGCAATATTAATCTCCCACTGATTTTTTTTTATTTTTTCAGGGAGAATTTAGAAACCAAATGAAAAAAAATAGGCTTTCTATGGCCCACTATTTGAGAGAGAGAGAGATGACACACCCAGGAGTCAAGACTGGCACACAAGCAGAAAGGGCAATATTAATCTCCCACTGATTTTTTTTAATTTTTTCAGGGAGAATTTAGAAACCAAATAAAAAAATAGGCTTTCTATGGCCCACTATTTGAGAGAGAGAGATGGCACACCCAGGAGTCAGGAGTGGCACACAAGCAGAAAGGGCAATATTAATCTCCCACTGATTTTTTTTTATTTTTTCAGGGAGAATTTAGAAACCCAATTAAAAAAAAAGGCTTTCTATGGCCCACTATTTGAGAGAGAGAGATGGCACACTCAGGAGTCAAGACTGGCAAACAAGCAGAAAGGGCAATATTAATCTCCCACTGATTTTTTTTTATTTTTTCAGGGAGAATTTAGAAACCCAATAAAAAAAAATAGGCTTTCTATGGCCCACTATTTGAGAGAGAGAGATGGCACACCCAGGAGTCAGGAGTGGCACACAAGCAGAAAGGGCAATATTAATCTCCCACTGATTTTTTTTTATTTTTTCAGGGAGAATTTAGAAACCCAATAAAAAAAATAGGCTTTCTATGGCCCACTATTTGAGAGAGAGAGATGGCACACCCAGGAGTCAGGAGTAGCACACAAGCAGAAAGGGCAATATTAATCTGCCACTGATTTTTTTTTATTTTTTCAGGGAGAATTTAGAAACCAAATAAAAAAAAAAAATAGGCTTTCTATGGCCCACTATTTGAGAGAGAGAGATGGCACACCCAGGAGTCAAGACTGGCACACAAGCAGAAAGGGCAATATTAATCTCCCACTGATTTTCTTTTTTTTTTTTCAGGGAGACTTTAGAAACCAAATTTAAAAAAATGATTTTTTCAGGGAGAATTTAGAAACAAAATTAAAAAAAATGATTTTTTCAGGGAGAATTTAGAAACCAATTAAAAAAATAGGCTTTCTATGGCCCACTATTTGAGAGAGAGAGATGGCACACCCAGGAGTCAGGAGTGGCACACAAGCAGAAAGGGCAATATTAATCTCCCACTGATTTTTTTTAATTTTTTCAGGGAGAATTTAGAAACCAAATAAAAAAAAAAAAAGGCTTTCTATGGCCCACTATTTGAGAGAGAGAAATGGCACACCCAGGAGTCAAGACTGGCAATCAAGCAGAAAGGGCAATATTAATCTCCCACTGATTTTTTTTTTATTTTTTCAGGGAGACTTTAGAAACCAAATAAAAAAAAATGATTTTTTCAGGGAGAATTTAGAAACCAAATAAAAAAAATGATTTTTTCAGGGAGAATTTAGAAACCAAATAAAAAAAATAGGCTTTCTATGGCCCACTATTTGAGAGAGAGAGATGGCACACCCAGGAGTCAAGACTGGCACACAAGCAGAAAGGGCAATATTAATCTCCCACTGATTTTTTTTTTATTTTTTCAGGGAGAATTTAGAAACCAAATGAAAAAAAAATAGGCTTTCTATGGCCCACTATTTGAGAGAGAGAGAGATGACACACCCAGGAGTCAAGACTGGCACACAAGCAGAAAGGGCAATATTAATCTACCACTGATTTTTTTTTATTTTTTCAGGGAGAATTTAGAAACCAAATAAAAAAATAGGCTTTCTATGGCCCACTATTTGAGAGAGAGAGATGGCACACCCAGGAGTCAGGAGTGGCACACAAGCATAAAGGGCAATATTAATCTCCCACTGATTTTTTTTTATTTTTTCAGGGAGAATTTAGAAACCCAATTAAAAAAAAAAGGCTTTCTATGGCCCACTATTTGAGAGAGAGAGATGGCACACCCAGGAGTCAAGACTGGCAAACAAGCAGAAAGGGCAATATTAATCTCCCACTGATTTTTTTTTATTTTTTCAGGGAGAATTTAGAAACCCAATAAAAAAAAATAGGCTTTCTATGGCCCACTATTTAAGAGAGAGAGATGGCACACCCAGGAGTCAGGAGTGGCACACAAGCAGAAAGGGCAATATTAATCTCCCACTGATTTGTTTTTATTTTTTCAGGGAGAATTTAGAAACCCAATAAAAAAAATAGGCTTTCTATGGCCCACTATTTGAGAGAGAGAGATGGCACACCCAGGAGTCAAGACTGGCACACAAGCAGAAAGGGCAATATTAATCTCCCACTGATTTTTTTTTTATTTTTCAGGGAGACTTTAGAAACCAAATAAAAAAAATGATTTTTTTTCAGGGAGAATTTAGAAACCAAATTAAAAAAAATGATTTTTTTCAGGGAGAATATAAAAAAATAGGCTTTCCATGGCCCACTATTTGAGAGAGAGAGAGAGATGGCACACCCAGGAGTCAAGACTGGCACACAAGCAGAAAGGGCAATATTAATCTCCCACTGATTTTTTTTTATTTTTTCAGGGAGAATTTAGAAACCCAATAAAAAAATAGGCTTTCTATGGCCCACTATTTGAGAGAGAGAGAGAGAGAGATGGCACACCCAGGAGTCAGGAGTCGCACACAAGCAGAAAGGGCAATATTAATCTCCCACTGATTTTTTTTTATTTTTTCAGGGAGAATTTAGAAACCCAATAAAAAAAAATAGGCTTTCTATGGCCCACTATTTTAGAGAGAGAGATGGCACACCCAGGAGTCAGGAGTGACACACAAGCAGAAAGGGCAATATTAATCTCCCACTGATTTTTTTTTATTTTTTCAGGGAGAATTTAGAATCCCAATAAAAAAAAAATAGGCTTTCTATGGCCCACTATTTGAGAGAGAGAGATGGCACACCCAGGAGTCAAGACTGGCACACAAGCAGAAAGGACAATATTAATCTCCCCCTTGTTTTTGTTTGATTTCTTCAGGGAGATTTTAGAAACCAAATAAAAAAAAATGATTTTTTCAGGGAGAATTTAGAAACCAAATAAAAAAAATGATTTTTTCAGAGAGAATTTAGAAACCAAATAAAAAAAATGGCTTTCTATGGCCCACTATTTGAGAGAGAGAGATGGCACACCCAGGAGTCAGAAGTGGCAAACAAGCAGAAAGGGCAATATTAATCTCCCACTGATTTTTTTTTATTTTTTCAGGGAGAATTTAGAAACCAAATAAAAAAAAATAGGCTTTCTATGGCCCACTATTTGAGAGAGAGAGATGGCACACCCAGGAGTCAAGACTGGCATACAAGCAGAAAGGGCAATATTAATCTCCCACTGATTTTTTTTTATTTTTTCAGGGAGACTTTAGAAACCAAATAAAAAAAAAATGATTTTTTCAGGGAGAATTTAGAAACAAAATTAAAAAAAATGATTTTTTTCAGGAAGAATTTAGAAACCAAATAAAAAAAAATAGGCTTTCTATGGCCCACTATTTGAGAGAGAGAGATGGCACACCCAGGAGTCAGGAGTGGCACACAAGCAGAAAGGGCAATATTAATCTCCCACTGATTTTTATTTAATTTTTTCAGTGAGAATTTAGAAACCCAATAAAAAAAAAGGCTTTCTATGGCCCACTATTTGAGAGAGAGAGATGACACACCCAGGAGTCAAGACTGGCACACAAGCAGAAAGGGCAATATTAATCTCCCACTGATTTTTTTTTATTTTTTCAGGGAGACTTTAGAAACCAAATAAAAAAAATGATTTTTTTCAGGGAGAATTTAGAAACCAAATAAAAAAAATGATTTTTTCAGGGAGAATTTAGAAACCAAATAAAAAAAAAAAAGGCTTTCTATGGCCCACTATTTGAGAGAGACAGATGACACACCCAGGAGTCAAGACTGGCACACAAGCAGAAAGGGCAATATTAATCTCCCACTGATTTTTTTTAATTTTTTCAGGGAGACTTTAGAAACCAAATAAAAACAATGATTTTTTTCAGGGAGAATTTAGAAACCAAATAAAAAAAATGATTTTTTCAGAGAGAATTTAGAAACCAAATTAAAAAAAAAGGCTTTCTATGGCCCACTATTTGAGAGAGAGAGATGGCACACCCAGAAGTCAGAAGTGGCAAACAAGCAGAAAGGGCAATATTAATCTCCCACTGATTTTTTTTTATTTTTTCAGGGAGAATTTAGAAACCAAATAAAAAAAAATAGGCTTTCTATGGCCCACTATTTGAGAGAGAGAGATGGCACACCCAGGAGTCAAGACTGGCATACAAGCAGAAAGGGCAATATTAATCTCCCACGGATTTTTTTTTATTTTTTCAGGGAGACTTTAGAAACCAAATTTAAAAAAATGATTTTTTCAGGGAGAATTTAGAAACAAAATTAAAAAAAATGATTTTTTCAGGAAGAATTTAGAAACCAAATAAAAAAAAATAGGCTTTCTATGGCCCACTATTTGAGAGAGAGAGATGGCACACCCAGGAGTCAGGAGTGGCACACAAGCAGAAAGGGCAATATTAATCTCCTACTGATTTTTATTTAATTTTTTCAGGGAGAATTTAGAAACCCAATAAAAAAATTAAAAAAAGGCTTTCTATGGCCCACTATTTGAGAGAGAGAAATGGCACACCCAGGAGTCAAGACTGGCACACAAGCAGAAAGGGCAATATTAATCTCTCACTGATTTTTTTTATTTTTTCAGGGAGACTTTAGAAACCAAATTAAAAAAAAAAAAATTTCAGGGAGAATTTAGAAACCAAATAAAAAAAAATGATTTTTTCAGAGAGAATTTAGAAACCAAATAAAAAAAAATAGGCTTTCTATGGCCCACTATTTGGGAGAGAGAGATGACACACCCAGGAGTCAGGAGTGGCACACAAGCAGAAAGGGCAATATTAATCTCCCACTGATTTTTTTTTCATTTTTTCAGGGAGAATTTAGAAACCAAATAAAAAAATAGGCTTTCTATGGCCCACTATTTGAGAGAGAGAGATGGCACACCCAGGATTCAGGAGTGGCACACAAGCAGAAAGGGCAATATTAATCTCCCACTGATTTTTTTTTATTTTTTCAGGGAGAATTTAGAAACCCAATTAAAAAAAAAGGCTTTCTATGGCCCACTATTTGAGAGAGAGAGATGGCACACCCAGGAGTCAAGACTGGCAAACAAGCAGAAAGGGCAATATTAATCTCCCACTGATTTTTTTTATTTTTTCAGGGAGAATTTAGAAACCCAATAAAAAAAAATAGGCTTTCTATGGCCCACTATTTGAGAGAGAGAGATGGCACACCCAGGAGTCAGGAGTGGCACACAAGCAGAAAGGGCAATATTAATCTCCCACTGATTTTTTTTTATTTTTTCAGGGAGAATTTAGAAACCCAATAAAAAAAAATAGGCTTTCTATGGCCCACTATTTGAGAGAGAGAGATGGCACACCCAGGAGTCAGGAGTGGCACACAAGCAGAAAGGGCAATATTAATCTCCCACTGATTTTTATTTAATTTTTTCAGGGAGAATTTAGAAACCCAATAAAAAAAAAAAAGGCTTTCTATGGCCCACTATTTGAGAGAGAGAGATGACACACCCAGGAGTCAAGACTGGCACACAAGCAGAAAGGGCAATATTAATCTCCCACTGATTTTTTTTTATTTTTTCAGGGAGACTTTAGAAACCAAATTAAAAAAATGATTTTTTTCAGGGAGAATTTAGAAACCAAATAAAAAAAATGATTTTTTCAGGGAGAATTTAGAAACCAAATAAAAAAAAAAAAGGCTTTCTATGGCCCACTATTTGAGAGAGAGAGATGACACACCCAGGAGTCAAGACTGGCACACAAGCAGAAAGGGCAATATTAATCTCCCACTGATTTTTTTTTATTTTTTCAGGGAGACTTTAGAAACCAAATAAAAAAAATGATTTTTTTCAGGGAGAATTTAGAAACCAAATAAAAAAAATGACTTTTTCAGAGAGAATTTAGAAACCAAATAAAAAAAAAATGGCTTTCTATGGCCCACTATTTGAGAGAGAGAGATGGCACACCCAGAAGTCAGAAGTGGCAAACAAGCAGAAAGGGCAATATTAATCTCCCACTGATTTTTTTTTATTTTTTCAGGGAGACTTTAGAAACCAAATTAAAAAAAATGATTTTTTCAGGGAGAATTTAGAAACAAAATTAAAAAAAATGATTTTTTCAGGAAGAATTTAGAAACCAAATAAAAAAAAATAGGCTTTCTATGGCCCACTATTTGAGAGAGAGAGATGGCACACCCAGGAGTCAGGAGTGGCACACAAGCAGAAAGGGCAATATTAATCTCCCACTGATTTTTATTTAATTTTTTCAGGGAGAATTTAGAAACCCAATAAAAAAATTAAAAAAAGGCTTTCTATGGCCCACTATTTGAGAGAGAGAAATGGCACACCCAGGAGTCAAGACTGGCACACAAGCAGAAAGGGCAATATTAATCTCCCACTGATTTTTTTTATTTTTTCAGGGAGACTTTAGAAACCAAATTAAAAATAAAAAATTTTTCAGGGAGAATTTAGAAACCAAATTAAAAAAAATGATTTTTTCAGAGAGAATTTAGAAACCAAATAAAAAAAAAATAGGCTTTCTATGGCCCACTATTTGAGAGAGAGAGAGATGACACACCCAGGAGTCAAGACTGGCACACAAGCAGAAAGGGCAATATTAATCTCCCACTGATTTTTTTTTCATTTTTTCAGGGAGAATTTAGAAACCAATTAAAAAAATAGGCTTTCTATGGCCCACTATTTGAGAGAGAGAGATGGCACACCCAGGAGTCAGGAGTGGCACACAAGCAGAAAGGGCAATATTAATCTCCCACTGATTTTTTTTTATTTTTTCAGGGAGAATTTAGAAACCCAATTAAAAAAAAAAGGCTTTCTATGGCCCACTATTTGAGAGAGAGAGATGGCACACCCAGGAGTCAAGACTGGCAAACAAGCAGAAAGGGCAATATTAATCTCCCACTGATTTTTTTTTATTTTTTCAGGGAGAATTTAGAAACCCAATAAAAAAAAATAGGCTTTCTATGGCCCACTGTTTGAGAGAGAGAGATGGCACACCCAGGAGTCAGGAGTGGCACACAAGCAGAAAGGGCAATATTAATCTCCCACTGATTTTTTTTTATTTTTTCAGGGAGAATTTAGAAACCAAATTAAAAAAAATAGGCTTTTTGTGGCCCACTATTTGAGAGAGAGAGATGGCACACCCAGGAGTCAAGACTGGCACACAAGCAGAAAGGGCAATATTAATCTCCCACTGATTTTTTTTTATTTTTTCAGGGAGACTTTAGAAACCAAATTAAAAAAAATGATTTTTTCAGGGAGAATTTAGAAACCAAATAAAAAAAAATGATTTTTTCAGGGAGAATTTAGAAACCAAATAATAAAAAAAAGGCTTTCTATGGCCCACTATTTGAGAGAGAGAGATGACACACCCAGGAGTCAAGACTGGCACAAAAGCAGAAAGGGCAATATTAATCTCCCACTGATTTTTTTTAATTTTTTCAGGGAGACTTTAGAAACCAAATTAAAAAAATGATTTTTTTCAGGGAGAATTTAGAAACCAAATAAAAAAAATGATTTTTTCAGAGAGAATTTAGAAACCAAATAAAAAAAATGGCTTTCTATGGCCCACTATTTGAGAGAGAGAGATGGCACACCCATGAGTCAGAAGTGGCAAGCAAGCAGAAAGGGCAATATTAATCTCCCACTGATTGTTTTGTATTTTTTCAGGGAGAATTTAGAAACCTAATAAAAAAAAAATAGGCTTTCTATGGCCCACTATTTGAGAGAGAGAGATGGCACACCCAGGAGTCAGGAGTGGCACACAAGCAGAAAGGGCAATATTAATCTCCCACTGATTTTTTTTTATTTTTTCAGGGAGAATTTAGAAACCCAATAAAAAAAAATAGGCTTTCTATGGCCCACTATTTGAGAGAGAGAGATGGCACACCCAGGAGTCAAGACTGGCACACAAGCAGAAAGGACAATATTAATCTCCCCCTTGTTTTTGTTTGATTTCTTCAGGGAGATTTTAGAAACCAAATAAAAAAAAATGATTTTTTCAGGGAGAATTTAGAAACCAAATAAAAAAAAAAAAGGCTTTCTATGGCCCACTATTTGAGAGAGAGAGATGACACACCCAGGAGTCAAGACTGGCACAAAAGCAGAAAGGGCAATATTAATCTCCCACTGATTTTTTTTAATTTTTTCAGGGAGACTTTAGAAACCAAATTAAAAAAATGATTTTTTTCAGGGAGAATTTAGAAACCAAATAAAAAAAATGATTTTTTCAGAGAGAATTTAGAAACCAAATAAAAAAAATGGCTTTCTATGGCCCACTATTTGAGAGAGAGAGATGGCACACCCATGAGTCAGAAGTGGCAAGCAAGCAGAAAGGGCAATATTAATCTCCCACTGATTGTTTTGTATTTTTTCAGGGAGAATTTAGAAACCTAATAAAAAAAAAATAGGCTTTCTATGGCCCACTATTTGAGAGAGAGAGATGGCACACCCAGGAGTCAGGAGTGGCACACAAGCAGAAAGGGCAATATTAATCTCCCACTGATTTTTTTTTATTTTTTCAGGGAGAATTTAGAAACCCAATAAAAAAAAATAGGCTTTCTATGGCCCACTATTTGAGAGAGAGAGATGGCACACCCAGGAGTCAAGACTGGCACACAAGCAGAAAGGACAATATTAATCTCCCCCTTGTTTTTGTTTGATTTCTTCAGGGAGATTTTAGAAACCAAATAAAAAAAAATGATTTTTTCAGGGAGAATTTAGAAACCAAATAAAAAAAAAAAAGGCTTTCTATGGCCCACTATTTGAGAGAGAGAGATGACACACCCAGGAGTCAAGACTGGCACAAAAGCAGAAAGGGCAATATTAATCTCCCACTGATTTTTTTTTATTTTTTCAGGGAGACTTTAGAAACCAAATTAAAAAAATTATTTTTTTCAGGGAGAATTTAGAAACCAAATAAAAAAAATGATTTTTTCAGAGAGAATTTAGAAACCAAATAAAAAAAAATAGGCTTTCTATGGCCCACTATTTGAGAGAGAGAGATGGCACACCCAGGAGTCAAGACTGGCACACAAGCAGAAAG
Organism: Ranitomeya imitator; assembly: GCF_032444005.1. Taxonomy (NCBI): domain Eukaryota; kingdom Metazoa; phylum Chordata; class Amphibia; order Anura; family Dendrobatidae; genus Ranitomeya; species Ranitomeya imitator. The sequence goes on from NC_091285.1 coordinate 517,137,690, forward strand.
GGCAATATTAATCTCCCACTGATTTTTTATTTTTTTTTCAGGGAGAATTTAGAAACCCAATAAAAAAAAATAGGCTTTCTATGGCCCACTATTTGAGAGAGAGAGATGGCACACCCAGGAGTCAAGACTGGCACACAAGCAGAAAGGACAATATTAATCTCCCCCTTGTTTTTGTTTGATTTCTTCAGGGAGATTTTAGAAACCAAATAAAAAAAATGATTTTTTCAGGGAGAAATTAGAAACCAAATAAAAAAAAAATGATTTTTTCAGAGAGAATTTAGAAACCAAATAAAAAAATAGGCTGTTAGGGTTGGCGGAATGCACCAAATATATTATTTATTAAAATGAATTAGTGCGTTCGCAACCCGGGATCCACCGTGCAGGAAAGTACCTGCTGCTAAATAATGGCGGCTCTATATGGCGGTATATACCAACTCTGTTAGCTTCACAGAGTAACCGCGAGAGATGAGCTCTGTGCCCTGTTAGACTTTCACAGAGGCACAGGCCAACTACCCAGATGTGAGCAGTGAGTGGTCATGCATGCATACACAATCTCCTAGCCGGAGGAGCCAGCATTCTAGGGGCTTATTTCAGCCGGGTCCCTGAACACTCTTATACACAATCTCCTCGCCGGAGGTGCCAGCATTCTAGGGGCTTATTTCCCTGAACACATACAAACACATGACCACATTGGCGCAAAGCATATAGCAAAAGACGATACTAGCGCATGGCCGTGCGGTCATGCGCAGTTTATATAGTTGCAGCACAGGAAGCTGCTACTGAAGTTTTTGCCCTTTCAGGACCTTCCAGAAGGACCAATGGAAAGTGCTGCAGTACCTGAGCATGTTTTGCCCTTTCAGGACCTTCCAGAAGGACCAATGGAATGCACTGCAGCACCTGAGCATGTGACCGAACATGTGGCCCTCAACCTCCAATGGGAGACCCTGCCCTGGGCATGCTCAGTGTGAGTAAACAAGGACTTAGTCCCAGAGAGGCTCGCTCGCCGCAGATCAGTGCAGGGTACCATAGGAAAGCCAGAAAAGGCAGTAGTGACCCTATGCACCGAATCAGCCCCAGCGAGACGCTGGGAGCGACGTCTCCGCTGAGCAGGGCCCACTGCGGCCGATACCGAATGGGAGACCGCAGCAGACACGGATCGAGATTCCCCCTGTGCAGCAGAGGAAACTCGACTCCTAACATTAACCCCCCTCCTAGGGCCCCCCCTCCTTGAGCCTCACTACGCTCAAAAGCTGCGATAAGCAGCGGAGCCCGAATGTGCTCCACAGGCTCCCAGGTTCTATCCTCTGGGCCGTGACCCTTCCAGTCCACCAGATAAAATTTCTTGCCACGTACCACCTTGCACCCCACAATAGCATTCACCTCAAACTCATCTGTGGATGAACCCGATGTCCCAGCAGATGACTCGGAAAACCGGGACAAATGAACGGGCTTTAAGAGGGAAACGTGGAAAGTATCGGTGATACCAAGGCGTGGAGGAATAGCCAAACGGTAGACCACAGGGTTGACCTGTTCCAGAACCTTAAACGGGCCAATGTAGCGAGGAGCAAACTTAGTGGACTCAACTCGCAGCCTGATGTTACGGGCGGAGAGCCACACTAAGTCGCCAGGAGCAAAGACCGGAGCGGGGCGCCGGTGTGTATCAGCCGAAACCATCATTCTCTCCTTGGAGGCCCGGATGGCATCCTGTGTGCGGTCCCAGATGTCACGTGCCTCCACCGCCCAGTCTGCCACCCTAGAATCGGTGGATGACACGGGCATGGGCACAGGGACACGCGGATGCTGGCCGTAATTAAGGAGAAAAGGAGTTTGACCAGTGGAATCGGCTACGGCGTTGTTCAGGGCAAATTCCGCCCAAGGTAGCAAAGATGCCCAGTCATCCTGCCTAGCAGAGACGAAATGTCGCAAATATGTCACCAGAGTCTGGTTGGTTCTCTCCACCAACCCATTCGTCTCAGGATGGTATGCAGAGGAGAGATTTAACTCTATGCTGAGTAAACGGCAGAGCTCTCTCCAAAACCAAGATGCGAACTGGGGACCCCGATCGCTGACAATCTTATCAGGCATACCATGCAAACGGAAAACGTGTTTAATGAACAACACCGCCAAGGCCCGTGCTGAGGGTAACCGAGGAAGCGGCACCAAATGCACCATCTTGGAGAAATGGTCGGTGACAACCCAAATAATGGAGCAGCCACGCGACTTGGGTAGACCCACCACAAAGTCCATCCCGACCATCTCCCAGGGCCTGTCTGCCACCGGTAGAGGGTAAAGCAACCCAGCAGGCCGTTGCCGAGGAGACCGATTCTGGGTGCAAGAAACGCACGCCTGAATATAGTCCTTGACATCTCGGGCCATATGCGGCCACCAGTATGTTCTCGCCAGAAGCTCAGATGTCCTCTTGGTCCCAAAATGCCCACCCACTCTGGAGGAGTGAGCCCAAGAGAGAACCTCCGGTCGCAAGTTAGCTGGTACAAAAGTCTTGCCCGGGGGCACAGACTCTAGCGAAACCGGAGCTACAGTTCTCAGGCTCTCAGAAGGGACAATAAGCCGAGGCTCCTCCTCCTCCTCCGATGACACCACGGAGCGGGAGAGAGCGTCAGCACGAACGTTCTTCTCCCCGGAGAGGAAATGGAGAGTAAAATGGAACCGGGAGAAGAACAGGGACCATCTAGCCTGGCGAGAATTCAGCCGCTGGGCCGTTTGCAGATACACCAAGTTCTTGTGGTCAGTTGTTGTGAATTCTGTGGCTGAATTCACTCCTGTGATCACAAGTGGTACTGCAGCTTCTGAGCTTCCTCCCTCAGGTGTTCTGTGAGCTCGTTGACTGCTTCATTACTTAACTCCGCCTGATGCTGCTATCCTTGCTCCTTGTCAATGTTTCAGTGTTGGATCTGAGCTTCTCCTGATTGTTCCTGTGACCTGCTGCTCTGTATAGCTAAGTGCTTTTTGCTTTTTTGTTGCTTTTTTTCTGTCCAGCTTGTCTTTTGTTTTGCTGGAAGCTCTGAGACGCAAAGGGTGTACCGCCGTGCCGTTAGTTCGGCACGGTGGGTTTTTTTGCCCCCTTTGCGTGGTTTTGCTTTAGGGTTTTTTGTAGACTGCAAAGTTCGCTTTACTGTCCTCGCTCTGTCCTAGAATATCGGGCCCCACTTTGCTGAATCTATTTCATCCCTACGTTTTGTCTTTTCATCTTACTCACAGTCATTATATGTGGGGGGCTGCCTTTTCCTTTGGGGAATTTCTCTGGGGCAAGTCAGGCCTATTTTTCTATCTTCAGGCTAGCTAGTTTCTTAGGCTGTGCCGAGTTGCCTAGGTAGTTGTTAGGCGCAATCCACAGCCGCTTTTAGTTGTGTTTAGGATAGGATCAGGTGTGCAGTCTACAGAGTTTCCACGTCTCAGAGCTCGTTCTTGTATTTTTGGGTATTTGTCAGATCACTGTGTGCGCTCTGATCGCTAAGCACACTGTGTTTCTGGATTGCCTTCATAACACCTGTCATTAGCAAACATAACAGTACAAGGAGCCAAACTAATGATTCTCAATAGAGGGAAAGAAAAAGATCTGACATCATTTTTTTTTCTGCTCTGTGTTCACTTTTTTTTTTTCCCCTAGACATTTGGGTGATTCTGGACACAGGTGTGGACATGGATATTCAGGGTCTGTGCTCTTCAATGGATAATCTCGTTATAAATGTACAAAAGATTCAAGATACTATTGATCAGAAATCTATGTTAGAACCAAGAATTCCTATTCCTGATTTGTTTTTTGGAGATAGAACTAAGTTTCTAAGTTTCAAAAATAATTGTAAGCTATTTCTGGCCTTGAAACCTCGTTCTTCTGGTAATCCTGTTCAACAGGTTTTGATTATTATTTCTTTTTTGCGCGGCGACCCTCAAGACTGGGCATTTTCTCTTGCGCCAGGAGACCCTGCATTGAGTAGTGTCGATGCGTTTTTCCTGGCTCTCGGATTGCTGTACGATGAGCCTAATTCAGTGGATCAGGCTGAGAAAAATTTGCTGGCTTTGTGTCAGGGTCAGGATGATATAGAAGTATATTGTCAGAAATTTAGGAAATGGTCAGTACTCACTCAGTGGAATGAATCTGCGCTGGCAGCTTTGTTCAGAAAGGGTCTCTCTGAGGCTCTTAAGGATGTCATGGTGGGATTTCCTATGCCTGCTGGTTTGAATGAGTCTTTGTCTTTGGCCATTCAGATCGGTCGACGCTTGCGCGAGCGTAAATCTGTGCACCATTTGGCGGTACTGCCTGAGGTTAAACCTGAGCCTATGCAGTGCGATAGGACTATGACTAGAGTTGAACGGCAGGAATACAGACGTCTGAATGGTCTGTGTTTCTACTGTGGTGATTCCACTCATGCTATTTCTGATTGTCCTAAGCGCACTAAGCGGTCTGCTAGGTCTGCCGTCATTGGTACTGTACAGTCCAAATTCCTTCTGTCCATTACCTTGATATGCTCTTTGTCGTCGTTTTCTGTCATGGCGTTTGTGGATTCGGGCGCTGCCCTGAATCTGATGGATTTGGATTATGCTAAACGTTGTGGGTTTTTCTTGGAGCCTTTGCGGTGTCCTATTCCATTGAGAGGAATTGATGCTACACCTTTGGCCAAGAATAAACCTCAATACTGGGCCCAGCTGACCATGTGCATGGCTCCTGCACATCAGGAAGTTATTCGCTTTCTGGTGTTGCATAATCTGCATGATGTGGTCGTGTTGGGGTTGCCATGGCTACAAACCCATAATCCAGTATTGGATTGGAATTCCATGTCGGTATCCAGCTGGGATTGTCAGGGGGTACATGGTGATGTTCCATTTTTGTCGATTTCGTCATCCACCCCTTCTGAGGTCCCAGAGTTCTTGTCTGATTATCAGGATGTATTTGAAGAGCCCAAGTCCGATGCTCTACCTCCGCATAGGGATTGTGATTGTGCTATCAATTTGATTCCTGGTAGTAAATTCCCTAAAGGTCGATTATTTAATTTATCCGTGCCCGAACACGCCGCTATGCGCAGTTATGTGAAGGAATCCCTGGAGAAGGGACATATTCGCCCATCGTCATCACCACTGGGAGCAGGGTTCTTCTTTGTAGCCAAGAAGGATGGTTCGCTGAGACCGTGTATTGATTACCGCCTTCTTAATAAGATCACTGTTAAATTTCAGTATCCCTTGCCATTGTTATCTGACTTGTTTGCTCGGATTAAGGGGGCTAGTTGGTTCACTAAGATAGATCTTCGTGGTGCGTATAATCTGGTGAGAATCAGGCAAGGAGATGAATGGAAAACTGCATTCAATACGCCCGAGGGTCATTTTGAGTATCTAGTGATGCCGTTCGGACTTGCCAATGCTCCATCTGTGTTTCAGTCTTTTATGCATGACATCTTCCGTGAGTATCTGAATAAATTCCTGATTGTTTACTTGGATGACATTTTGATCTTCTCAGATGATTGGGAGTCTCATGTGAAGCAGGTCAGAATGGTTTTTCAGGTCCTGCGTGCTAACTCTTTGTTTGTGAAGGGATCAAAGTGTCTCTTCGGTGTGCAGAAAGTTTCATTTTTGGGGTTCATCTTTACCCCTTCTACTATCGAGATGGATCCAGTTAAGGTCCAAGCCATCCAGGATTGGATTCAGCCGACATCTCTGAAAAGTCTGCAAAAGTTCCTGGGCTTTGCTAATTTTTATCGTCGCTTCATCTGTAATTTTTCTAGCATTGCCAAACCATTGACCGATTTGACCAAGAAGGGTGCTGATTTGGTTAATTGGTCTTCTGCTGCTGTGGAAGCTTTTCAGGAGTTGAAGCGTCGTTTTTGTTCTGCCCCTGTGTTGTGTCAGCCAGATGTTTCTCTTCCGTTCCAGGTCGAGGTTGATGCTTCTGAGATTGGAGCAGGGGCGGTTTTGTCACAGAGAGGTTCTGATTGCTCAGTGATGAAACCATGTGCTTTCTTTTCCAGGAAGTTTTCGCCCGCTGAGCGTAATTATGATGTGGGCAATCGAGAGTTGCTGGCCATGAAGTGGGCATTCGAGGAGTGGCGTCATTGGCTTGAAGGAGCTAAGCATCGCGTGGTGGTATTGACTGATCATAAGAACTTGACTTATCTCGAGTCTGCCAAGCGCTTGAATCCTAGACAGGCCCGTTGGTCGTTATTTTTTGCCCGCTTCGACTTTGTGATTTCGTACCTTCCGGGCTCTAAAAATGTGAAGGCGGATGCTCTGTCTAGGAGTTTTGTGCCCGACTCTCCGGGTTTATCTGAGCCAGCGGGTATCCTCAAGGAAGGAGTCATTGTGTCTGCCATCTCCCCTGATTTACGGCGGGTGCTGCAAAAATTTCAGGCAAATAAACCTGATCGTTGTCCAGCAGAGAAACTGTTCGTCCCTGATAGGTGGACTAATAAACTTATCTCTGAACTTCATTGTTCGGTGTTGGCTGGTCATCCTGGAATCTTTGGTACCAGAGAGTTAGTGGCTAGATCCTTCTGGTGGCCATCTCTGTCACGGGATGTACGTACTTTTGTGCAGTCCTGTGGGATTTGTGCTAGGGCTAAGCCCTGCTGTTCTCGTGCCAGTGGGTTGCTTTTGCCCTTGCCGGTCCCAAAGAGGCCTTGGACACATATTTCGATGGATTTCATTTCTGACCTTCCCGTTTCTCAAAAGATGTCAGTCATTTGGGTGGTCTGTGATCGCTTTTCTAAAATGGTCCATCTGGTGCCCTTGGCTAAATTGCCTTCCTCCTCTGATTTGGTACCTTTGTTCTTTCAGCATGTGGTTCGGTTGCATGGCATTCCTGAGAATATTGTTTCTGACAGAGGTTCCCAGTTTGTTTCAAGGTTTTGGCGAGCCTTTTGTGGTAGGATGGGCATTGACCTATCCTTTTCCTCGGCTTTCCATCCTCAGACTAATGGCCAGACCGAACGAACCAATCAGACCTTGGAAACATATCTGAGATGTTTTGTTTCTGCAGACCAGGATGATTGGGTGTCCTTTTTGCCGTTGGCTGAGTTCGCCCTTAATAATCGGGCCAGCTCGGCTACCTTGGTTTCTCCATTTTTTTGCAATTCTGGGTTCCATCCTCGTTTCTCTTCAGGACAGGTTGAGTCTTCGGACTGTCCTGGTGTGGATTCTGTGGTGGATAGGTTGCAGCAGATCTGGACTCAGGTAGTGGACAATTTGATCTTGTCCCAGGAGAAAGCTCAACTTTTCGCTAATCGCAGACGCCGTGTGGGTCCCCGACTTCGTGTTGGGGATCTGGTTTGGTTATCTTCTCGTCATATTCCTATGAAGGTTTCCTCTCCTAAATTTAAACCTCGTTTTATTGGTCCGTATAGGATTTCTGAGGTTCTCAATCCTGTGTCTTTTCGTTTGACCCTCCCAGACTCCTTTTCCATACATAATGTATTCCATAGGTCGTTGTTGCGGAGATACGTGGCACCTATGGTTCCATCTGTTGAGCCTCCTGCCCCGGTTTTGGTGGAGGGGGAATTGGAGTATATTGTGGAGAAGATTTTGGATTCTCGTGTTTCTAGACGGAAACTCCAGTATCTGGTTAAATGGAAGGGTTATGCTCAGGAAGATAATTCCTGGGTTTTTGCCTCTGATGTTCATGCTTCCGATCTTGTTCGTGCCTTTCATGCGGCTCATCCTGGTCGGCCTGGGGGCTCTGGTGAGGGTTCGGTGACCCCTCCTCAAGGGGGGGGTACTGTTGTGAATTCTGTGGCTGAATTCACTCCTGTGGTCACAAGTGGTACTGCAGCTTCTGAGCTTCCTCCCTCAGGTGTTCTGTGAGCTCGTTGACTGCTTCATTACTTAACTCCGCCTGATGCTGCTATCCTTGCTCCTTGTCAATGTTTCAGTGTTGGATCTGAGCTTCTCCTGATTGTTCCTGTGACCTGCTGCTCTGTATAGCTAAGTGCTTTTTGCTTTTTTGTTGCTTTTTTCTGTCCAGCTTGTCTTTTGTTTTGCTGGAAGCTCTGAGACGCAAAGGGTGTACCGCCGTGCGTTAGTTCGGCACGGTGGGTTTTTTTTGCCCCCTTTGCGTGGTTTTGCTTTAGGGTTTTTTGTAGACTGCAAAGTTCGCTTTACTGTCCTCGCTCTGTCCTAGAATATCGGGCCCCACTTTGCTGAATCTATTTCATCCCTACGTTTTTGTCTTTTCATCTTACTCACAGTCATTATATGTGGGGGGCTGCCTTTTCCTTTGGGGAATTTCTCTGGGGCAAGTCAGGCCTATTTTTCTATCTTCAGGCTAGCTAGTTTCTTAGGCTGTGCCGAGTTGCCTAGGTAGTTGTTAGGCGCAATCCACAGCCGCTTTTAGTTGTGTTTAGGATAGGATCAGGTGTGCAGTCTACAGAGTTTCCACGTCTCAGAGCTCGTTCTTGTATTTTTGGGTATTTGTCAGATCACTGTGTGCGCTCTGATCGCTAAGCACACTGTGTTTCTGGATTGCCTTCATAACACCTGTCATTAGCAAACATAACAGTCAGTGAAGACTTGGAAGGGAAAGCGAGCTCCCTCCAAGAGATGTCTCCACTCTGAAAAAGCCAACTTCATGGCCAGCAACTCCCTGTCCCCGATGGAATAATTCCTCTCCGCTGGTGTGAAGGTCTTGGAGAAGAAGAAGCAAGGATGCTTCCGACCTTGAGCATCCTTTTGGAAAAGGACTGCTCCAGCACCAACGGATGAGGCATCCACCTCCAAGATAAACGGTTTATCAACATCGGGGCGATGTAGGATGGGAGCGCTAGCGAAGTGTGACTTGATCGAGAGAAAGGCTTTGGAGACCTCCTCTGACCACAACTTGGGATTTGCTCCCTTCTTGGTGAGGGCAACCAAGGCAGCTACCAAAGTTGAGAAGTGTGGAATTAACTGGCGATAGTAATTAATGAACCCCATAAAGCGCTGCACCGCTTTAAGAGAATGGGGTTCCTGCCAGTCCATTACAGCCTGTAGCTTGGCAGGATCCATAGCCAAACCCTGGGCAGAGATGATATAACCAAGGAAAGGCAAGGACTCCTGCTCAAACACACACTTCTCCAACTTGGCGTAGAGGGAGTTTGCCCGTAAGAGGTCGAAGACTTTGCGAACATCTCTCCGATGGGAGTCAATATCTGGAGAGAAGATGAGAATATCATCCAGATAGACTACGACCGAGGTGGTGAGCATATCCCGGAAGATGTCGTTCACAAAGTCTTGGAAAACGGCTGGGGCATTACAGAGCCCGAAGGGCATCACCAGATATTCATAGTGCCCATCCCTGGTGTTAAAAGCCGTCTTCCATTCATCCCCCTCACGGATGCGAATCAGGTTGTAAGCACCCCGCAGATCTAACTTTGTAAATACCCTTGCTCCCCGTAGCCTATCAAACAGCTCAGATATCAGGGGTAGTGGGTACTTGTTCTTAACGGTGATGGCGTTAAGACCCCTGTAGTCTATGCATGGACGTAAGTCTCCAGTCTTCTTCTGTACGAAGAAGAACCCTGCCCCTGTCGGTGACACTGACTTCCTAATGAATCCTCTTGCCAGATTCTCCTGGATGTACTGGGACATTGCCTCCGTCTCCGGGAGAGATAACAGATAGACTCGACCCCGGGGAGGCTCAGCACCAGGCAAGAGGTCAATAGGACAGTCATAGGGGCGGTGAGGCGGAAGGGTCTCCGCAGCTCTTTTGGAGAACTCGTCTGCATAGGGCCAATAGTGCTTAGGGAGAGAGGAAAGATCTGCGGGTACCTGTGTAGTAGCAACCTGAACGCACTCCCTCAGACATCTACCCTCGCAAGATTTACTGCAACCCAAAATTCTCCCAGAGGACCACTCAATATGAGGAGAATGATAACGAAGCCATGGTATCCCCAACAGGACCTCATCAATTCCCTCAGGAATGACTAATAGGGAGATTATCTCCTGATGTGATGGAGACACAGATAGCGTGAAAGGAATGGTTTGGTGGGTAATCTGTGAAGGTAGTGTTGACCCATTTACCACTCGAACGATTACCGGCTTGGCGAGCATCACCAAGGGTATTGCGTGACGCTGGGCAAAAGCGGAAGACATAAAGTTACCCTCTGCCCCAGAATCCACGCATAGCTCGACCATAAGAGTGGATGGGCCTATGGTAATTGTCCCCTTGAAGGACAACTTTGAGGCAAACGTCGCCGTGTCTAGTGTACCTCCTCCAACTGCCACTAGACGCTGACGTTTCCCCGACCGCTGAGGACCCTTGGAGGCAAGGTGTCCTGACTGCTGGCAAACATGACGGACCTTATGTGCACGGGCAGACTGAGACTTGGATCCCGCTCGTGTCACCTCTAAGGCCTCATGTGACTCGGATGCCTGGACTGGAGATTCCAAAGGTTTGGCGAAGGTGGGAGCCAGCCGAAACCTCTGCCTACACTGGGCTCGCTCCAACCTCCGCTCGTTAAAACGGAGGTCAATACGAGTAGATACGGCTATGAGCTCCTCCAGTGTGGCGGGAATCTCCCTAGTGGCCAAAGCGTCCTTCACATGGTCAGCCAGCCCCCTCCAAAATACGGGAATGAGGGTTTTATCTGGCCATTCCAACTCAGACGCTAATGTCCGGAAGTGAACAGCAAAATGGCTGACCATGGTTGAACCCTGAGTCAAAGCCAGCAGTTGGAGTGCTGTATCATGGGTGACTTGAGGTCCTAAAAAGACCTGTTTCAGAGTGTCCAGAAACCTAGGAACACTCCGCACCACATGATCGTTGCACTCCCACAGCGGCGTAGCCCACTCCAACGCTCTGTCCGACAGGAGAGAGATTATGAATCCCACCTTTGCCCGCTCAGTAGGGAAACGTGCAGCCAGAAGCTCGAGGTGTATACCACATTGGCTCACGAAACCCCTACAGGACTTACTGTCCCCAGAGTATCTCTCAGGCAAAGGAAGGTGAGATAGGGTCGGAACAGAGGTGGCAGTGGGTAAAGCTGCTGCAGCCACGCTAGCAGCCTGAACAGCTATTGCGGTAACATCCACCACCGAGGTTGCACGCTCAAGAGACGCCAACCGGCCCTCCAGCAGCTGGATGTACCCCTGCAATCGCTGTTCTTCCACCATTACTTAGCCAGATCCTGGTGCTAGTATACTGTTAGGGTTGGCGGAACGCACCAAATATATTATTTATTAAAAGGAATTAGTGCGTTCGCAACCCGGGATCCACCGTGCAGGAAAGTACCTGCTGCTAAATAATGGCGGCTCTATATGGCGGTATATACCAACTCTGTTAGCTTCACAGAGTAACCGCGAGAGATGAGCTCTGTGCCCTGTTAGACTTTCACAGAGGCACAGGCCAACTACCCAGATGTGAGCAGTGAGTGGTCATGCATGCATACACAATCTCCTCGCCGGAGGAGCCAGCATTCTAGGGGCTTATTTCAGCCGGGTCCCTGAACACATACAAACACGTGACCACATTGGCGCAAAGCATATAGCAAAAGACGATACTAGCGCATGGCCGTGCGGTCATGCGCAGTTTATATAGTTGCAGCACAGGAAGCTGCTACTGAAGTTTTTGCCCTTTCAGGACCTTCCAGAAGGACCAATGGAAAGTGCTGCAGTACCTGAGCATGTTTTGCCCTTTCAGGACCTTCCAGAAGGACCAATGGAATGCACTGCAGCACCTGAGCATGTGAACGAACATGTGGCCCTCGACCTCCAATGGGAGACCCTGCCCTGGGCATGCTCAGTGTGAGTAAACAAGGACTTAGTCCCAGAGAGGCTTGCTCGCCGCAGATCAGTGCAGGGTACCATAGGAAAGCCAGAAAAGGCAGTAGTGACCCTATGCACCGAATCAGCCCCAGCGAGACGCTGGGAGCGACGTCTCCGCTGAGCAGAGCCCACTGCGGCCGATACCGAATGGGAGACCGCAGCAGACACGGATCGAGATTCCCCCTGTGCAGCAGAGGAAACTCGACTCCTAACATAGGCTTTCTATGGCCCACTATTTGAGAGAGAGAGATGGCACACTCAGGAGTCAAGACTGGCACACAAGCAGAAAGGGCAATATTAATCTCCCACTGATTTTTTATTTTTTTTTCAGGGAGAATTTAGAAACCCAATAAAAAAAAATAGGCTTTCTATGGCCCACTATTTGAGAGAGAGAGATGGCACACCCAGGAGTCAAGACTGGCACACAAGAAGAAAGGGCAAAAATAATCTCCAACTGATTTTTTTTTATTTTTTCAGGGAGAATTTAGAAACCAAATAAAAAAAAATAGGCTTTCTATGGCCCACTATTTGAGAGAGAGAGATGGCACACCCAGGAGTCAGGAGTGGCACACAAGCAGAAAGGGCAATATTAATCTCCCACTGATTTTTTTTTATTTTTTCAGGGAGAATTTAGAAACCCAATAAAAAAAAATAGGCTTTCTATGGCCCACTATTTGAGAGAGAGAGATGGCACACCCAGGAGTCAAGACTGGCACACAAGAAGAAAGGGCAATATTAATCTCCCACTGATTTTTTTTTATTTTTTCAGGGAGAATTTAGAAACCCAATAAAAAAAAAAATAGGCTTTCTATGGCCCACTATTTGAGAGAGAGAGATGGCACACCCAGGAGTCAGGAGTGGCACACAAGCAGAAAGGGCAATATTAATCTCCCACTGATTTTTTTTTATTTTTTCAGGGAGAATTTAGAAACCCAATAAAAAAAAAAAGGCTTTCTATGGCCCACTATTTGAGAGAGAGAGATGGCACACCCAGGAGTCAAGACTGGCACACAAGCACGAAGGGCAATATTAATCTCCCCCTGATTTTTTTTGATTTTTTCAGGGAGAATTTAGAAACCAAATAAAAAAAAAAAAGGCTTTCTATGGCCCACTATTTGAGAGAGAGAGATGGCACACCCAGGAGTCAAGACTGGCACACAAGCAGAAAGGGCAATATTAATCTCCCACTGATTTTTTTAATTTTTTCAGGGAGAATTTAGAAACCCAATAAAAAAAATAGGCTTTCTATGGCCCACTATTTGAGAGAGAGAGAGAGATGGCACACCCAGGAGTCAGGAGTGGCACACAAGCAGAAAGGGCAATATTAATCTCCCACTGATTTTTTTTTTTTTTTTCAGGGAGAATTTAGAAACCCAATAAAAAAAAATAGGCTTTCTATGGCCCACTATTTGAGAGAGAGAGATGGCACACCCAGGAGTCAAGACTGGCACACAAGCAGAAAAGGCAATATTTATCTCCCACTGATTTTTTTTTATTTTTTCAGGGAGAATTTAGAAACAAACAAAAAAAAAAATTAATAGGCTTTCTATGACCCACTATTTGAGAGAGAGATGGCACACTCAGGACTGGCACACAAGCCCAAAGGCCAATATTAATCTCCCACTGTTTTTTTTTTTTCAGGGAGAATTTATAAACCACACAAAAAAAACAGAAAAATAAAAAGGCTTTCTATGGCCCACTATGTGAGAGAGATGGCACACACAGGGATGGCACTCTAGCAGAAATGCCAATCTTAATCTCCCACAACTTATTTTTTTAGGGAGAAAAAAAAAAACAGGGACTGTCCTACAATTACTATCTCCCTGCAGTAATCTCAGCCAGGTATGGCAGGCAGCAATAAGGAGTGGACTGATGCACAAATTAAATAAAAAGTGTGGACAAATAAACAAGATAGCTGTGCAGAAAGGAAGGAACAGCAGGATTTGTGCTTTGAAAAAAAGCAGTTGGTTTGCACAGCGGCGTACACACAGCAATGCAGCTATCAGGGAGCCTTCTAGGGCAGCCCAATGAGCTACAGCACTGAGGGAAAAAAAATGTAGCTTCCACTGTCCCTGCAAACAAAAGGTGGTGTTGGACAGTGGAAATCGCTACAGCACAAGCGGTTTGGTGGTTAATGGACCCTGCCTAACGCTATCCCTGCTTCTGACGAAGCGGCAGCAACCTCTCCCTAGGCTCAGATCAGCAGCAGTAAGATGGCGGTCAGCGGGAATGCCTCTTTATAGCCCCTGTGACGCCGCAGACAGCAAGCCAATCACTGCAATGCCCCTCTCTAAGATGGTGGGGACCAGGACCTATTTCATCACGCTGCCCACACTCTGCGTTCACCTTCATTGGCTGAGAAATGGCGCTTTTAGCGTCATTGAAACGCGACTTTGGCGCGAAAGTCGCGTGCCGCATGGCCGACCCCACACAGGGGTCGGGTTTCATGAAACCCGACTTTGCCAAAAGTCGGCGACTTTTAAAAATGAACGATCCGTTTCGCTCAACCCTATAGGACTCTGTTTAAATTTTAGGCAAATAGTGCAGCTTGCTGAATGATATCTCACATATTCACTGCTAGGATTTGGCACTGCTTGGTCTTGCTGGCTCCAGAAGTTGTCACGTGATCATTCGATCACAAGTATGAGATTTGCCGACCACAAGTAAGCAAATCTCATGCATGCTTGTGATCATGTAACAACTGCTAGAACCAGCAAACAGAGCCAAATCCTTATGGTGTGTATATTACATGCCGTTAGGAATTGGCAGGATGCATTGCTACTGGGCAAAAATTTACTTAGGAGTATACAGTGCTTTTAATGATTAGTATTATTGGTATTATAGAACTTATAGTAAATCATTATTTCCTCCAGACAGGGTAATATTTATGATAGAGATCTGCATTTAGAGATGTGGTGAGGGAGGGCACAGAATATACACTTTCAAAAGCAGGGCTTTACATCCAAAAATAATAGACTTAATAGAACAAAAGAGCTATTTACATTTTTTCATGATTTTCTCATTTTGTAACAAAATGTTTTTAACTTTTTAGTTGTGATACATAAAATCTAGTGTTAGAGAGAGGTGGATATCGCACATAATTTCTCTTCTGTCCCTGAAAATTGTCAGCTACCCCTATGTGGACATGGAGTGTTTTGAAAAGTTTTAGGCGTAGAACCAGAAAGGGACTCCTCAAATCCTTCTCAAAAACTCAAAACTCCTAAAAATGTATTTAGCTCCAAAAATAATATTTTTTTATCAGTATTGTCCTACAAATAAAATGCGTGTGTCCATTCTGTACACCCACATGGAATCCATTTTTTACATTAAAATGTATTAAATAATAAAATGTCAACTACATTGTCCAATCTTAATAATTGTAATGGATCCACAAAAAACATAAGATATATTGGTTGGTAACCCGTACATGATACATTTATTGTGCACCCATTGAATTAAAATGGATGAATCTTATGCAGAATAGAGAATATGGATTAAAGCACTTCATGCTGCAATTTTTTTTACATGCAGTCCATCAGTCTGTGTGTAAAAACGTTCATGTGATCTACCACATTTACTTGTATGGGTCAGTATGCTGTCATTTTTACATAATGACAGCACACGGACTGATTATAGGTTCATCTAAATGAGCCCTTAGGCCGGGGTCACAACGATCGCATATTCTCTCTGCAAGAAAATTGGATAGATTACGTTAATGACACTCTGCTTAAATGCTGTTCTGAGTTTGATCACAGTTCGATCATAGTGTGATCTGATTCTAATGCATGAGAAAATCGGAGCACAGGCTGTGGCACTAGTCACTTCTCACAGCCAAGCCGTGAGTCAGAGTGATCAAGAAGTCCAAGGTCAAAAGCCAGAAGGGTACGTCATAAACAGAAGGAAGAGACAAAAGCGTAGTCAGGTAACATTCAGAGGTCAGAGCTGACGGGGTTAAACAGGCGGATGGTCAGAACTAAATCCAAAGTCAGGCAACAGATCAAGCATACATAACTCAAGGCACAGGAAAGCACAACCCTCACAAGCTGAATGTATGTCTGGCAGACTTCTGGGACACACAGCTCGGTTAAGAAGAATGGCAATTACCTGGAATAGTGAACACGTGGAGACAGCCAACACCTCACCGTCTCAGATTGGATAGTAGAGCTGCCAAAAAACACACTGACAGCTCAGCACAACCCCTCTGCCAGATTGGATGGTCAAGCTGTCAATTAAAGTATTGACAGCTTAAGCACACCCCTATACCATAATGGACGGCCAAGCTGTCAGTAACTGCATCCCAGACACCCTGGGGGGTGGAACCGTGACACAGGTAAGAAAAAAAAACACTGATCTGCAGGGCCCCATAGAGTAGCATTGGTCTAAGTGCTATCCGATGTTTACCGGATAGCACTCGTCTGATATATACGCTGATCTGATCGAGCGAGCCCTTACAAAGAGCCCTAAAGCTGCTATCCAGGTTGTCTGCATCTCAAACGTCCTTGGCTACCGAGTTTTCCCCTTTAAAGACATATGAGATACTTCTTTAACAGGGAAATGGTCAATTCAATACATGTACTACACGGCATGTGCACCTGCTCCAGAACTCTGATTCAAATTTGAGACCGAATTCTGGCACATTTTAGTTTGCAAATCTCTAGTGTGTGTTTCAGATTGTTATCTTTGCATGTTTTATGGGTATTCTAAAATAAAAATACATTTTATGGAATAATCTTTATTAGATTATACAGTTTGAGTATCATCTAAAATGTATCCAGTAGTTTGTTGAGAAAGCTTTACTAGTCTACTGAAAGTGTGGGGTTTTGCAATACACTAAAGAAGCATGCAACAAAAACAGGATTCCATAATAATCAAGCACAAGTTAAGTCCCCTTTGAGGAGATCGGGAGATCACTTATGGCAGGATCAATTCTGAAAAAAATGACCTTGTATTTCTCTGTGATGTATAGATTTAATCTAGATTTGCAATATACACTAGTGGTAGGTCAATTACCGTATACCTTTTTGTGCTGCTATATATTCCCATCTAATAAATAATTACAACTTAAAAACAGCTTTCAGTCATGTTAAAAAATGTCATGGGACTGGGAGCAAGAGTTCTATCATGCTGTAAACTGTCTGGACAGCGTAGAATGTCTTCTGATTCACATCTTCTGGCATGAGTGAGTGGGGGTTTGTTCAACCCTATTTAATTGAAATGAAAAGAATACTCTATTGAGCTGTATTGACTAAACCTGGACACATCGATTCCACCTGCAGAGACAGCGAAGTATAGTGGCTGACACAGCACATACAGTGTAGCATGCCACAGAATCAGGGGCCAAGATCATTAAGGATCATTAAGCTATCTACAACATGACAGACTATGTAAATACTAAAATCATTGACATTTATCAAGATCTATACTCTACTTATCTAGTGTAAAACATTTTAGAACGCACCACCATTTTCTACTTCTCTTGTCACTTTTTAAAAGTGTTTAGAAAAAAAAAGAATTAGTGAGAGGCATAGAGCATATTACATACTTTAACTAAAGTGAAAAATTGATTTAACTTAAAAGGCTTATCCACTACCTTGTCCACTACCTCGACAACCCCTTATTAACCCCTTAAGCCCCGAGGGTGGTTTGCACGTTAATGACCGGGCCAATTTTTACAATTCTGACCACTGTCCCTTTATGAGGTTATAACTCTGGAACGCTTCAACGGATCTTGGCGATTCTGACATTGTTTTCTCATGACATATTGTACTTCATTTTAGTAGTAACATTTATTCGATATAACTTGCGTTTATTTGTGAAAAAAACGGAAATTTGGCGAAAATTTTGAAAATTTCGCAATTTTCCAACTTTAAATTTTTATGCCCTTAAATCACAGAGATATGTCACGCAAAATACTTAATAAGTAACATTTCCCACATGTCTCCTTTACATCAGCACAATTTTGGAACCAAAATTTTTTTTTGTTAGGGAGTTATAAGGGTTCAAAGTTGACCAGCAATTTCTCATTTTTACAACACCATTTTTTTTTAGGGACCACATCTCATTTGATGCCATTTTGAGGGGTCTATATGATAGAAAATACCCAAGTGTGACACCATTCTAAAAACTGCACCCCTCAAGGTGCTCAAAACCACATTCAAGAAGTTTATTAACCCTTCAGGGGTTTCACAGGAATTTTTGGAATGTTTAAATAAAAATGAATATTTAACTTTTTTTCACACAAAATTTATTTCAGCTCCAATTTGTTTTATTTTACCAAGGGTAACAGGATAAAATGGATGCCAAACATTGTTGTACAATCTGTACTGAGTACGCTGATACCCCATATGTGGGGGTAAACCACTGTTTGGGCGCATGGCAGAGCTCGGAAGGGAAGGAGCGCCATTTGGATTTTAAATGCAAAATTGACAGGAATTGAGATGGGACACCATGTTGCGTTTGGAGAGCCACTGATGTGCCTAAACATTGAAAGCCCCACAAGTGACACCATTTTGGAAAGTAGACACCCTAAGGAACTTATCTAGATGTGTGGTGACCACTTTGACCCACCAATTGCTTCACAGAAGTTTATAATGCAGAGCCGTAAAAATAAAAAATCATATTTTTTCACAAAAATGATCTTTTCGCCCCCAATTTTTTATTTTCCCAAGAGTAAGAGAAGAAATTGAACCTCAAAAATTGTTGGCCAATTTGTCCTGAGTACGCTGATACCCCGTATATGGGTGTAAACCATTGTTTGGGCGTATGGCAGAGCTCGGAAGGGAAGGAGCGCCATTTTACTTTTCAATGCAAAATTGACTGGAATTGAGATGGGATGCCATGTTGCGTTTGGAGAGCCCCTGATGTGCCTAAACATTGAAATCCCCACAAGTGACACCATTTTGGAAAGTAGACCCCTTAAGGAACTTATCTAGAGGTGTGGTGAGCACTTTGACCCAACAAGTGCTTCACAGAAGTTTATAATGCAGAGCCGTAAAAATAAAAAATCATATTTTTTCACAAAAATAATCTTTTCGCCACCAATTTTTTATTTTCCCAAGGGTAAGAGAAGAAATTAGACCACAAAAGTTGTTGTGCAATTTGTCCTGAGTGCGACGATACCCCATATGTGGGGGTAAACCACTGTTTGGGCGCATGGCAGAGCTCGGAAGGAAAGGAGCGCCATTTGACTTTTCAATGCAAAATTGACTGGAATTGAGATGGGACGCCATGTTGCGTTTGGAGAGCCCCTGATGTGCCTAAACATTGGAACCCCTCACAAGTGACACCATTTTGAAAAGTAGACCCCTTAAGGAACTTATCTAGATGTGTGGTGAGCACTTTGACCCAACAAGTGCTTCACAGAAGTTTATAATGCAGAGCCGTAAAAATAAAAAATCTTATTTTTTCACAAAAATGATCTTTTCGCCCCCAATTTTTTATTTTCCCAAGGGTAAGAGAAGAAATTAGACCACAAAAGTTGTTGTGCAATTTGTCCTGAGTGCGACGATACCCCATATGTGGGGGTAAACCACTTTTTGGGTGCATAGCAGAGCTCGGAAGGGAAGGAGCGCCATTTGACTTTTCAATGCAAAATTGACTGGAATTAAGATGGGACGCCATGTTGGTTTGGAGAGCCCCTGATGTGCCTAAACATTAAAAACCCCCACAAGTGACACCATTTTGGAAACTAGACCCTCTAAGGAACTTATCTAGATGTGTTTTGAGAGCTTTGAACCCCCAAGTGTTTCACTACAGTTTATAACGCAGAGCCGTTAAAATAAATTTATTTTTTTTTCGCAAAAATTTTTTAGCCCCCAGTTTTGTATTTTCACAAGGGTAACATAATAAATTGGACCCCAAAAGTTGTTGTCCAATTTGTCCTGAGTACGCTGATACCCCATATGTGGGGGGGAACCACTGTTTGGGCGCATGGCAGAGCTCGGAAGGGAAGGAGCGCCATTTGGAATGCAGACTTAGATGGATTGGTCTGCAGGAGTCACGTTGCATTTGCAGAGCCCCTGATGTACCCAAACAGTACAAACCCCCCACAAGTGACCCCATATTAGAAACTAGACCTCCCATGGAACTTATCTAGATGTGTTGTGAGAACTTTGAACCCCTAAGTGTTTCACTACAGTTTATAACGCAGACCCGTGAAAATAAAAATTCTTTTTTTTTTCACAAAAATGATTTTTTAGCCCCCAGCTTTGTATTTTTACAAGGGTAACAGAATAAATTGGACCCCAAAAGTTGTTGTTCAATTTGTCCTGAGTACGCTGATACCCCATATGTGGGGGGGAACCACTGTTTGGGCTCATGGCAGAGCTCGGAAGGGAAGGAGCGCCATTTGGAATGCAGACTTAGATGGATTGGTCTGCAGGCGTCACGTTGCATTTGCAGAGCCCCTGATGTACCCAAACAGTAGAAACCACCCACAAGTGACCCCATATTGGAAACTAGACCTCCCATGGAACTTATCTAGATGTGTTGTGAAAACTTTGAACCCCCAAGTGTTTCACTACAGTTTACAACGCAGAGCCGTGAAAATAAAAATCCTTTTTTTTCCCACAAAAATGATTTTTAGCCCCCCAAATTTTTATTTTCCCAAGGATAACAAGAGAACTTGGACCCAAAAAGTTGTTGTCCAATTTGTCTCGAGTACGCTGATACCCCATATGTTGGGGTAAACCCCTGTTTGGGCGCACGGGAGAGCTCGGAAGTGAAGGAGCACTGTTTTACTTTTTCAATGCAGAATTGGCTGGAATTGAGATCGGACGCCATGTCGCGTTTGGAGAGCCCCTGATGTGTCTAAACAGTGGAAACCCCCCAATTATAAATGAAACCCTAATCCAAACGCACCACTAACCCTAATCCCAACTGTAACCCTAACCACACACCTAACCCAGACACACCCCTAATTCTAATCCCAACCCTAATCCCAACCGTAAATGTAATCCAAACCCTAACCCTAGCCCCAACCCTAGCCCTAACCCTAACCCTAACCCTAACCGGAAAATGGAAATAAATACATTTTTTTTAATTTTATTATTTTTCCCTAAGGCTAGGTTCACATTGCGTTAGGGAAATCCGTTTAGCACTAGCGGATTGCGCTAACACAATGTCTTTTTAGGTGTCGTGTTTAGTGGTCGCGTTAACGTCCCCGCTCTGGAAGATCGGGGATCGGACCTCGGGCGCGCCGCGGACGCTGCAAGCAGCGTCTGAGGCGCGCCACAAAAGAATGGCACCTTGCTAGCGCGAGCCGAAAATGGCACGCTCTAGCGATGCGCTACACCTGAAAATCACATTGCTGTCAATGGTTGTGCTAACGGACCCGTTGCACGGCGTTAATTGTGACATTTTCGCCGTGCAACGCTGTCCGTTAGCGTTAACCCATTAACGCAATGTGAACCTAGCCTAACTAAGGGGGTGATGAAGGGGGGTTTGATTTACTTTTATAGCGAGTTTTTTAGCGGATTTTTATGATTGGCAGCCGTCACACACTAAAAGACGCTTTTTATAGCAAAAAAGTTTTTGCGTCTCCACATTTTGAGACCTATAATTTTTCCATATTTTGGTCCACAGAGTCATGTGAGGTCTTGTTTTTTGCGGGACGAGTTGACGTTTTTATCGGTTACATTTTCGGACACGTGACAGTTTTTGATCGCTTTTTATTCCGATTTTTTTGTGAGGCAGAATGACCAAAAACCAGCTATTCATGAATTTCTTTTGGGGGAGGCGTTTATACCGTTCCGCGTTTGGTAAAATTGATGAAGCAGTTTTATTCTTCGGGTCAGTACGATTACAGCGACACCTCATTTATATCATTTTTTTTATGTTTTGGCGCTTTTATACGATAAAAGCTATTTTATAGAAAAAATAATTATTTTGGCATCGCTTTATTCAGAGGACTATAACTTTTTTATTTTTTTGGTTATGATGCTATATGGCGGCTCGTTTTTTGCGGGACAAGATGACGTTTTCAGAGGTAACATGGTTATTTATATCCGTCTTTTTGATTGCGTGTTATTCCACTCTTTGTTCAGCGTTATGATAATAAAGCGTTGTTTTTTGGCTCGTTTTTTTTTTTTTTTTCTTACGGTGTTCACTGAAGGGGTTAACTAGTGGGCCAGTTTTATAGGTCGGGTCGTTACGGACGCGGCGATACTAAATATGTGTACTTTTATTGTTTTTTTGTTTTTTTTTATGTAAAGAAATGTATTTATGGGAATAATATTTTTTTTTTTCTGCTTTATTTAGGAATTTTTTTTTATTTTTTTTTTTACAAGTGTGGAAATTTTTTTTTTTACTTTTTCACTTTGTCCCAGGGGGGGACATCACAGATCACCGATCTGACAGTGTGCACAGCACTCTATCAGATCGGTGATCTGACATACAGCCGGGCAGGATTAGAGCTGCAGCTGCAGCCTGATCCTGACCCGGAAGTGCTCCCTGCAGGACCCGGATGCAGCCCGGCGGCCATTTTGGATCCGGGGACTGCAGGGAGAAGACGCTCGGTACACGGTGAGCACATCACTGTGTACCGATCGTCTCAGGGAAGCCCGCAGGGAGCCCCCTCCCTGCGCGATGCTTCCCTGCACCGCCGGCACACCGCGATCATCTTTGATCGCGGTGTGCCGGGGGTTAATGTGCCGGGAGCGGTCCGTGACCGCTCCTGGCACATAGTGCCGGATGTCAGCTGCGATAGGCAGCTGACACCCGGCCGCGATCGGCCGCGCTCCCCCCGTGAGCGCGGCCGATCGCATATGACGTACTATCCCGTCCATGGGAATTAAGTCCCAGGTCACCTGGACGGGATAGTACGTCATATGGGATTAAGGGGTTAAATTAAGTAGATTTCCTTGTAAAATAAAAAAAGTATACTCACTTCCCACATCAGCACCATTCCAGTGATATCGTTGCCGGGGTTCACATGCCATTGTCATGCCATGGCAGCCCAGCAGCCAACCAGCAGACGCTATTGGGCTGCTGGGCTCTTACTTCCTTGGACACAGAGGAGACTCGGTGTACCCTATGTGATGTGTGCAGTAGAGTCTCAGTGTTTCCTATGTGATGTGTATAGAGAAGTCTCAGTGTAATATGCATCCTGTGCGATACATTTAGCAGAGTTTAAGTGTATCTTATGTAATGTATAAAGCAGAGTCTCAGTATATCGTATGTGATATATATCCTGCAGTCTCTGTGTATCCTATGTGATGTATAAACAGCAGTCTCAGTGTATCCTATGTGATATATATTGCAGAGTCTTAGTATATCCTATTTGATGTATATACTGCAGTCTCAGTGTATCCTATGTTATATATTTACCAGATAGAGGTGCATCTCACGTAATGGTGTGAATGGCACACTATGCAGACATGTGTACATTTAAAATACTAGGCAGCCACCCCACAGATGTTTGATGGGTTAGTAAGTGGCTTGTTTTCAGCATTTTGCACATGTGCTGCTCCTGCTTTTATCTTGGGGCCCCTCTGCATCCTGTTTGTACATTTGTGTCAGGACATGATATTGTGAGTATGGCTGTTTTTTCTCTCTCAGTGATATTGTTAATTTTCTTTTTCTCTTTCAGTAAATTTTTTGATTGTAGGGAAGGGTTTAGTGTAGGACTTGCAAGATAATGAGGACCCATGATGTAGGTTATGAGCTTGTGTATTTTGGCCAAAATAATGACAAATACCTCATGCATTATTTACATTTTTTTTTGCATAATTTTTTTGCAGGGTGAAGACAAGGTTTTTCCAGTGGTGGCTGGGTAATGTGGGGTGTCTAGCCTGTAGGTGCACATATGGTATTGGTAGCCCACCTGATGTAATAGGAGGGGCATCAGTAATAGGCTGCTATACGGAGAGATGTGCATCTCACGTAATGGTGTGAACGACACCCTATGCAGACATTTGTGCATTTGAAATACTAGGCAGCCGCCCCACAGATGTTTTGTGGGTTAGTAAGTGGCTTGTTTTCAGTATTTTGCACCTGTGCTGCCCCTGCTTTTTTCTTGGGGGACCCGCTGCATCCTGTTTGTGCATTTGTTTCAGGACATGATGCTGCAAATAAGGCTGTTTTTCTCTCTCAGTGATATTATCCTATTTGATGTATATACTGCAGTCTCAGTGTATCAATGTATCCCATGTTACATATTTAGCAGAGTTTCAATGTATCCTATGTGATGTACAGAGCACAGTTTTAGTGTATTATATGTGAGGATACACTGAGACTGCAGTGCATACATATGTGATGTATGTAGCAAAGTCTCAGTATATCATATGTGATGTATATACAGCAATCTCAGTGTATCCTATGTGATATATACAGCAGCATCTCGGTATATCCTATGTGATGTGTATATCAGAGTCTCAATATACTATTATTATTATTATTATTTATTATTATTATAGCGCCATTTATTCCATGGCGCTTTACATGTGAGGAGGGGTATACATAATAAAACAAGTACAATAATCTTGAACAATACAAGTCACAACTGGTACAGGAGGAGA
Organism: Ranitomeya imitator; assembly: GCF_032444005.1. Taxonomy (NCBI): domain Eukaryota; kingdom Metazoa; phylum Chordata; class Amphibia; order Anura; family Dendrobatidae; genus Ranitomeya; species Ranitomeya imitator. The sequence goes on from NC_091285.1 coordinate 517,161,947, forward strand.
GAGGACCCTGCCCACGAGGGCTCACAATCTACAAGGGATGGGTGTGGATACAGTGGATGAGGGTAGGGCTGGTCATGCAGCGGTTTGGTCGATCGGTGGTTACTGCAGGTTGTAGGCTTGTCGGGAGAGGTGCGTCTTCAGGTTCTTTTTGAAGGTTTCGATGGTAGGTGAGAGTCTGATATGTTGTGGTAGAGAGTTCCAGAGTAGGGGGGATGCACGAGAGAAATCTTGTATGTGATTGTGGGAAGATGAGATAAGAGGGGAGTAGAGAAGGAGATCTTGTGAGGATCGGAGGTTGCGTGCAGGAAAATACCGGGAGACGAGGTCACAGATGTATGGAGGAGACAGGTTGTGGATGGCTTTGTATGTCATGGTTAGGCTTTTGTACTGGAGTCTCCGGGTGATGGGGAGCCAGTGCAAGGATTGACAGAGGGGAGAGGCCGGGGAATAGCGGGGGGACAGGTGGATTAGTCTGGCAGCAGAGTTTAGAATAGATTGGAGGGGTGCAAGAGTGTTAGAGGGGAGGCCACAGAGCAGGAGGTTACAGTAGTCGAGGCGGGAGATGATGAGGGCATGGACTAGGGTTTTTGCAGATTCTTGGTTTAGGAATGTACGGATCCGTGAAATATTTTTGAGTTGGAGGTGGCAGGAAGTGGAAAGGGTTTGGATATGTGGTTTGAAGGAGAGATCAGTGTCAAGGATTACCCCAAGACAGCGGGCTTGTGGGACTGGGGAGAGTGGGCAGCCGTTTACTGTAATGGATAGGTTCGTTGGGGAGGTCGTGTAAGATGGGGGAAAGATGATGAATTCTGTTTTGTCCATGTTAAGTTTTAGAAATCTAGTGGAGAAGAAGGATGAAATAGCAGACAGACATTGAAGGATTCTGGTTAGTAGGGAGGTGATATCTGGTCCAGAGATGTAGATCTGTGTGTCGTCAGCATAGAGATGATACTGAAAGCCGTGAGATTCTATGAGCTGTTCCAGGCCAAAGGTGTAAATGGAGAAGAGCAGGGGTCCTAGAACTGAACCTTGAGGGACTCCGACAGATAGGGGGCGAGGTGAGGAGGTGGTGTGTGAGTGGGAGACGCTGAATGTCCGGTCAGTTAGGTATGACGAGATCCAGGATAGGGCCAAGTCTGTGATGCCAAGGGATGAGAGGGTCTGTAGCAGCAGGGAATGGTCCACTGTGTCAAAGGCAGAGGACAGGTCCAGGAGGAGGAGGATAGAGTAGTGTCGCTTGCTCTTGGCAGTTAATAAGTCATTGGTGACCTTAGTTAGAGCAGTTTCAGTGGAGTGGTGTGACCGGAAGCCTGATTGAAAGCGGTCGAAGAAGGAGCAGGAAGATAGATAGGAGGACAGTTCAAGATGGACATGTTGTTCCAGTAGTTTTGAGGCAAAGGGGAGAAGTGATATAGGGCGATAGCTAGATACAGAGGATGGGTCAAGGGAGGGCTTTTTGAGGATAGGTGTGATGGAGGCATGTTTAAAGCTTGAGGGGAAAACACCAGTTGTTAGTGATAGGTTGAGGAGATGGGTTAGGGTTGGGATGAAGACTGTGGTGAGGTTTGGGATGAAGTGGGATGGGAGTGGGTCAAGTGCACAGGTGGTGAGATGCAATCTTGAGAGTAGAGTGGAGAGTCCATCTTCTGTAATGGTGGAGAAGTTGGTTTTGGAGGTGGAGGGCCGGGTAGTTGGGAGGAAGGGTTCTGGGGGTTGTTTGCTAAAACTACCCTTAATGATGTATATACTGCAGTCTCAGTGTATCATTGTATCCTATGTGGCATATTTAGCAGAGTTTCAGTGTATCCTATGTAATATATACAGCAGAGTTTTAGTATATTCTATGTGATACATATACAGCAGTCTCAGTTTATACTATGTTATGCATGTGGCAGTCTCAATGTACCGTATGTGATGTGTAATGTGCAGTCTAAATGTATATTATGTAATGTATATATAGCAGAGTTGGAGCGCCCCAAATGGCTAGGGAATACTCAGAGCCGGGCCCTTCGGTTCTCGTCGGGGAAGTCACAGTGGCTGACCCAGCCCGTGGCCCTAGGGGAACGTCTGTTGTATTTTGGGGAAAGGTCTTTAAAGGGATTGTGTTCGTGATGCCACCTGTGGTATTCAGTCAGGGTGACCGACGCTGCTTAGGGGTCCGCTCAGGTGATGTTATGGCAGCTAGATGGTATACCTTCCTACAGGTGAAGTATGTCCCCAGGGTTTCCCAGAGTGTAGATGATGGATGGTGGATGATGTAAGGTGCAGTGAATAATGAGGACACAAGGTATTGTGACGCCCAAGAGACCGGGATACCCAGCACCGGACCAATGGGGTCTGTCTGTTGAGGGGGGTGTCACGGGTGGCTTGACCCGGTGCTGTGGCCTCAGGCAATGCACAGTGTAAAGGGTATCGTGAGGGAACAGGCACTTACTTGATCAGCAGCAGGTTCTCCCAGCGGTGATGATCCCAATCCTGGATAGATGGCTATTGTCCAAATGAAAGACTGAGGCACTGAAACGTTTAACCAGTTTACTTTAACAAAAAAGGATTTACAACCAGTCCTGTCACCGGAGTCTGTATGGGAACTCTGAGTTACTTTGACCCTGCCGGGGTCTTCGCCTCTTATTGTACGCAATATCTGTGTGGCCCTGCTGCTGTATGTGAACTGGCTGCCGGCCCAATCTGTCCCCTCCGGGTCCTGGTTCGACGGGCAACCCGAGTCCTTTTATCGGCTTACCCCCTCCAGGAGTACCGCTGAACTCTGTGTCTGTTGCTGCGTCCGACCCTAGTGAAGCTGATATCACCTCACGTTTTTCCGGTTGCTGTATTATATGTAATGAATACAGCCACGGATCCGGTATCCGTCTTTGCGCCTGTTCTGGGTAGTGATTAATGCTACCCGGTTCTCACAATGTCCTTTTTCTCTATCCCTCTTCTCCTCAGGCCGGTGATTTAGGCCTGGTAACAGTCACAGGGCTGTTAGAGATTCAACTGTATGACCTCTCACTTTCAGCTCCTTAGCCCAACTGCCATTTCTTCTCTCAGACCAGAATGGATCAAGGGGAGTCTCTGGAGCTCCCCCTTCTGGCCGGAGGTGGTAGTGCAGTCTTGCTATTTTAGTATTTGTACTTACTGTCAGTAACTATTTTTGTGGCAAATACCCCTAGGGGTGCCACATTCCCCCTTAGTTAAGAACAGTACTCCGGGACTGTGGGACAATAACATTTTGAAATAACAATAAATATGTACAGAGTCTTAAAAATGAAAAGTTACAAAAACCACTCAAGGAAACAAAAATAGAGTTCTGTAAAAAGTCACTTCAAATAGCGTCCATTAATACAGTTCTATCCTTGAAGGTATTAGGAAAGGCACTGTACTTAGTGTCCAGGAATTTAGTTCCATTTTTCCAACGGAGTTATCAATATAAAGTCTAAAGAAAGTTCAAAAAGAGCAAAAAGCAAAGTTCAAAAAGCAGTCTTTCCGGAGCTTTGATTTAGTGCCTCCGGGCTGATAAAAAGTTCAAGAATATGCAATAAGTTCATACAGACAAGTCTCTGTAGGCACTGGGCTTAAACATTGCAGACTGATAACAATGACTATACTACATTTTCTGTTTAACTATATATGGCATAACATATATACAATTCACATTATGAGCTTTATAGTTGGTAATCTGCATACCTGGCCGGTAATTGGCCCTGGGTACTACGCTGTGATCTACGTAATAGCGGTATCTCTTCATGTGGTGTACTACTGTCTACTGCGGATGTAGTATCTGCCCGCTCAGCTAAAGATAATTCCACGACTATGGAGTTGGCAAGTCCACCGTGAATGGGATTACTCTGACCAGGAATCTGTTCTTCCTGGCCTGGAACCTCCTGTAGTACGGGGTCAGCCTCTTCCTGTCTTGGGACTTCTGGTATTGGGTTTGGTGTTGGGTAAAAGGCCACCATGGGAACCACTACTGCACCATGGTATGTTAGTAGGGTTTTGGGAAAGTCTCCTATACAGGTGTGATACACTTCCTCTTCTTTTTCCTTTACTGGTTGAACCTGTATGGGTTGAATAACTTCTGGTTCTGGCTGGACAACGTCTGGCTCTTTCAATGCTTCCGGACATAATTTAAGATTGTCTCTTGACACTAGTACAGATGTTAAGCCTCCGTTTTTGCTAATGAGACACATTTTAGGATTATCCACTCTTGTTGGTAAAACTGTGTAGGGTACGGCTTCCCACTGATTGTCCAGTTTATTGGTTCGACGATTTCTCTTGAGCACTTGGTCACCTGGTCTTAATGGGGTCGCTAGAGCATTCTCGTTGAAAGTTCGCTCTTGTCTTTCTCTAGTTTGCTGAAGGCTTCTTTCCACACTCTCTTGCACTTGGCGATACTGCTTTTGCCGTATGATATCCCAATTGGAGTCTTGGACTTCTGCGTCTGGTTTCAGAATTCCCATTTCTAGATCGATTGGTAATTGGCCGGGTCTTGCACGCATAAGGTAAGCTGGGGTGCAATTGGTGGAACTCACCGGGACATGATTATACAGATCCACCAAGTCAGGCAATTTCTCTGGCCATTGATTCCTTTCTGCCTCAGGTAAAGTCTTTAGTAGTTCTATTACAATATGGTTCATCTTCTCGCATAAGCCGTTTGTTTGTGGATGATAGGCCGTCGTCCGGATCTTTTTGCAACCATACATATTACAGAATTCTCTGAAGATCTCTGATTCAAAGGCTGTACCTTGGTCGGTGAGAACCTGTTCCGGATATCCATGGGGTCTACAAAAGTACGTTTGGAACGCTTTGGCTGCTGTTTTTGCTGTCAGATCTTTTACGGGTACTACTACCAAGAAGTGTGAATAATGGTCCACGATGGTCAAGGCATAGACATAGCCAGACCGGCTTGGTGTCAACTTCACGTGGTCCATGGCTACAAGTTCAAGTGGTTGTTTGGTGATTATGGGCTGCAGTGGTGCTCTTTGGTTCTTTTGATCGTTTCTTCTGAGGTTGCACGGGCCACAATTTCTGCACCACTGTTCGATTGATTTTCTCATCCCGACCCAATAAAATCTTTCTCTTAGAAGTACTTCTAACTTTTTCCAACCGAAGTGACCAGCACCATTATGGTAAGCTTCGAGGACCATCTTGACATCTTGTTTAGGCACGATAATCTGCCAAACCAATTCATGTGTTTTCGGATTGGTGTACCTTCTACAGAGCTTCCCTTGATACAGGAACATTTTGCCTCTCTCTTTCCAGAGTTGATGCGTCTCTTCTGGGGCATCCTCATCGGGATATGCACTTTGCTCAGTTAACAGTTCCTTCACCAACTTCACAGCCGGATTGCTGTCTTGGGTGTCAGCCCATCTATGGTGTGCTCACGGATTTAAATTCACCTCTTGTTGTTTCTGATAGGTACTTGACTGATGATGTTTTGCCTTGGGACGATGGAAGGCTGGTAGTTCAATTTCTTCAAGCTCCCCCGTTTCCTCTTCTACATCTCTCAAGTGTGGCATCCGGGATAGGGCATCGGCATTTCCATTCTTGCGACCTGCTCGATACTTGATTATGAAGTTGTAATTAGATAACCGGGCTATCCATCGCTGTTCTAATGCACCTAATTTGGCTGTGTCCAGGTGGGTCAACGGATTGTTGTCAGTATAGACAATAAATTCTGCAGCGGCCAGATAGTGTTTGAAACGCTCCGTCACAGCCCAAACTACTGCCAGTAGTTCCAATTTGAAGGAGCTGTAATTTTCTGAATTTCTTTCAGTAGGCCGGAGCTTTCTACTTGCAAAGGCGATGACTTTCTCCCGACCTTCTTGCTTTTGTGACAGCACCGCTCCTAGTCCCACATTACTGGCATCGGTGTAGAGGATGAAAGGTTTATGGTAATCTGGGTATGCCAGAACCTCTTCTCCGGTTAGTGCCTTCTTTAGTTGTTCAAAGGAGTCTTCCCTTTCGTCGTTCCACTGAAAAGGAGGGTTTCGGTTTGAAGGTTTCTTCGTCTGCCCTACCAAGGTGTCTTGCAAGGGTGCTGCCAACTTGGTAAATCCTTTTATAAATCTGCGATAGTAACCCACCAATCCCAGGAATTGTCTCACTTCTTTTGCGCTGGTAGGTCTTGGCCAATCCCTTATGGCGCTTATTTTCTCGGGATCTGGTGCTACTCCCTCCGAACTCACGATGTGTCCCAGGTACTGTACCTTTGGCTTGAGAAGGTGACATTTGGATGGCTTGACTTTCATGCCATACCTGGATAAGGCTTCGAACACTTCTGCCAGGTCTATTAAGTGTTGTTCGTAAGTCTTTGAGTAGACGATCACATCATCTAGGTACAGGAGGACGGTCTCGAAGTTCTTGTGTCCGAGGCAGCATTCCATCAGCCGCTGGAAGGTACCGGATGCGTTGCAGAGTCCGAACGGCATGCGATTAAATTCACATAGACCCATTGGTGTGGTGAATGCCGTCTTTTCCTTATCTCTCTCAGCCACAGGGACTTGCCAATACCCACTTGTTAAGTCTAAGGTGGAAAAATAATTAGCAGATTTCAAAGCAGTTAAGGACTCTTCTATCCTAGGCAAGGGGTAGGCGTCTTTATGGGTGATGTTATTAATCTTCCGGTAGTCTACGCACATTCTCATGGTTCCGTCCTTTTTTTTGACAATCACTAGAGGGGCCGCCCAGGGGCTACAGCTGTCTCTTATTACCCCGGCCTGTTTCATCTCCCTCAGCATATCTTTTGCACATTGATAGTGAGCGGGCGGTATGGGTCTATATCTTTCTTTTATTGGGGGATGGTCACTGGTGGGGATTGTGTGTTCTACCCCTTCTATCCGTCCGAAGTCCAATGGGTGTTTACTGAAGACTTGTTCATATTCCGTCACTAGCCTATACACCCCTTGTTTTTGATGGGTAGGTGTTGAATTTATGCCCACGTGTAGCTGTTGGCACCAATCCTCCATTTCTCCATCTGAGCCATTGCCTTCCACCTGACAGGTTGGTTCTAAGGGCTCAATGGTTGTGATGGCATTGTTGTCAACAGTATATAGCTTTGCCATTGTAGCATACCTTGGCAAAGTGACCTCTTCCTCTCCACAGTTCAAAAGTCGTACCGGCACTCGTCCCCGGTGTACCTCGACTATCCCTCGTGCTGTGAGTATAGTGGGCCTGCTGTCGGTGTACACTGGTTCTATTAAGGCTTGATAATCTCGTCCCTTAGTACCAATGGCTGCTCTACACCATACCAGCATTTCTGTTTTTGGTGGGATTACAATAGATGTTGGATCACTTACCCTCACACTGCCGATTTCTCCACCTGCAACTTCTACCTGTTGCCTTAACATCAATACTTTTATTTCCCTCCGGAGAACTCTCTGCTGGCAGGATTGGGCAGTTTCAGCAATTTGCTGTAAGACAGAAATGACTTCGGAAAAGCAGTTCTCTAACACATTCATTCCTATCAATACAGTTGGTTCACAGTTCCGCCGGTCAACATCAACAACAATTATACCCTGTTTCTTCAATTCTACTTTACCAATCTTTATGGTCATCTCCCTGAATCCTAGTTTCGGTACCAACTTACCATTACTGGCCCATATATCTAGTTCAACATCAGAGGGCCCTTTATCAATATCTGCATCAGCCCAGTACCTCTTATAAAGGATATACGGTATAGATGAAATCTGGGAACCTGTGTCCAGCAAAGCGTTGAGGGGCATTCCGTCCAGCACGATAGGGATAATGGGTCGTCCTCCGATGTACCTGTCGTGCCAGGGTGTTGGGCCTTGAAAGTTCATTCCTGCGAAGCGGCCCGCATTCCCAGGGGATTCCCGTTTAAATCACAATCTCGTGCAAAGTGGCCTGGCTGCTGGCAACAGCGGCAAATGGGCTGTCCATCCGGTTGGTAGCGGTCGCGGGGTCGTCCTCTCCATGTCGGGTATCTCCGGGGTCTCATCCATGGAACACCTTCTCTACGGTTTGACAACTCCATCTTGGGTCCTCTCATCTCCTGCATGGTTTTAGCCATTGAAGCAACAACATCAGTTAAAGAGTCAAGCTTTTGTTGAAGAGCCTCATTAGTACTGGGCCCCAGGGGCTTAGCAATGGCCCCGGACATAGCTGATGTCACTGGTACTCCATGTTGTTGAGGAGCCTCTGCCATGAGTTGCGCAGGATCCTGATCCCGAGGTGCCTCTGCCAGCTGGAGACGTATAACGCTCTCCTTTAATTGGGCAAATGTCAATTCAGGGTTCTTAAAAACAAGCATGCTCACATGCCCCCGGTGAGAAGGGGTGTAGAGTCCCTCAATAAATTGATCTCTTAGCAGTTTATCCGCTCCGGTGTTAAAAATGGGTTCAGCCAGTGTAAGTGATTTAAGGGCTTCCTGCAGGTTTAAGGCAAAGTCTCTCACGCCCTCATTAACTTTTTGTTTGCAATTAAAGAATCGTACTTTAGCTTTGCTGCTGGCAGTGGTTTCAAATGTAGCTTTTAATCCAGCAAATATGCGTTCAACAGTGCCTTTTAGATCAGCTGCCCATGCTGTGACTTCTCGCTTAGCATGGCCACTTAACTGCATCATCAGGAGACTAACACGCTGAACTTCACCCACAGGGAACATGTCAAAATGGGCCAGCATCTTTTCTCTGAAATCGTCAAGGGTATTAGGCTCACCTTCATACATTGGAAGCCATGGGCCACCCGGGGTATATGGCATCAGCACCGGCATGATGGGTGCCACTCCTTGCACCGCTGCGCTACCGGACTCTCTATCGACACTCTGTCTTTCAGCTGCATTAGCGTCGCCGGGTGCTGCGGCGTCTCCGTGCTGCGACATACTGTGCCCCCTTAGTTAATCCGGACCCTTCCGGTCGGGATAGTGTAGATTCGTTCCGCTGTGCAGCAGGATCGATTTTCCCCTTGCTCTGATGTCAGAGCGCTCAGCTTGGTGCCGCCCACAATGACACGCCCCCTGCTGCTCCCACCCACCGCGCTTTGTAATGGCGGATTCTGAAGTTTTTCAGTTAGACTGGGGCTCAGGTGATGGCGTAGCTCAATTAACAGTCTCGTGCCTAACGGTTATGAAGTGATTACCTCAGGGGATGGCGGCCATCTTTACTCCATTATAACCAATGGGGAAAAGTCACTTTCAATAGTTTTCAATGGAGAATGGATTTTTCTTTAATAAAGTCAATTTTCAAGATTTTTCATCCAAGTTTTCACAGTTTTGGGCTCCAATCACGGCACACAATACCCGGTATACGGGCTGGCTAGATCCTGTTCGTGACGCCAATTGTGACGCCCAAGAGACCGGGATACCCAGCACCGGACCAATGGGGTCTGTCTGTTGAGGGGGGTGTCACGGGTGGCTTGACCCGGTGCTGTGGCCTCAGGCAATGCACAGTGTAAAGGGTATCGTGAGGGAACAGGCACTTACTTGATCAGCAGCAGGTTCTCCCAGCGGTGATGATCCCAATCCTGGATAGATGGCTATTGTCCAAATGAAAGACTGAGGCACTGAAACGTTTAACCAGTTTACTTTAACAAAAAAGGATTTACAACCAGTCCTGTCACCGGAGTCTGTATGGGAACTCTGAGTTACTTTGACCCTGCCGGGGTCTTCGCCTCTTATTGTACGCAATATCTGTGTGGCCCTGCTGCTGTATGTGAACTGGCTGCCGGCCCAATCTGTCCCCTCCGGGTCCTGGTTCGACGGGCAACCCGAGTCCTTTTATCGGCTTACCCCCTCCAGGAGTACCGCTGAACTCTGTGTCTGTTGCTGCGTCCGACCCTAGTGAAGCTGATATCACCTCACGTTTTTCCGGTTGCTGTATTATATGTAATGAATACAGCCACGGATCCGGTATCCGTCTTTGCGCCTGTTCTGGGTAGTGATTAATGCTACCCGGTTCTCACAATGTCCTTTTTCTCTATCCCTCTTCTCCTCAGGCCGGTGATTTAGGCCTGGTAACAGTCACAGGGCTGTTAGAGATTCAACTGTATGACCTCTCACTTTCAGCTCCTTAGCCCAACTGCCATTTCTTCTCTCAGACCAGAATGGATCAAGGGGAGTCTCTGGAGCTCCCCCTTCTGGCCGGAGGTGGTAGTGCAGTCTTGCTATTTTAGTATTTGTACTTACTGTCAGTAACTATTTTTGTGGCAAATACCCCTAGGGGTGCCACATTTGCAGTCTCTTTACCTTTACTGAAGGCTTCAGCGTCCACAGTCCAGAGCACCAGATCACGGGGCAGGCAGAGTCCTGCCGGTCTGAAGGCAAATCCAGAGTCCCCTTATCCAGGTGGAATTCAATAGCCTTCCTCTAGCGCTGAGTGTTGTAGTTCCTCCCTGCTGAGCAACTCGGTGAGGTCCTCACAACTAGGCTTGAGCGAAACGGATCGGACAAATTCAAAAGTCGCCGACTTTTGGCAAAGTCGGGTTTCATGAAACCTGACCCGATCCTAGTGTGGGATCGGCCATGCGGTCGGCGATCTTCGCGCCAAAGTCGCGTTTCATATGACGCGTTTGGCACCATTTTTTCAGCCAATGAAGGAGCGTGGGCAGAGTGATGACATATGTTGTGAATTCTGTGGCTGAATTCACTCCTGTGGTCACAAGTGGTACTGCAGCTTCTGGGCTTCCTCCCTCAGGTGTTCTGGTGAGCTCGTTGGCTGCTTTGTTATTTAACTCCACCTGATTCTGTCTTCCTTGCTCCTTGTCAATGTTCCAGTGTTGGATCTGAGCTTCTGGATCTTTCCTGTGGCCTGCTGCTCTGCTTAGATAAGTGCTTCTTTGCTTTTGTTGCTGTTTTTTCTGTCCAGCTTGTCTATTTGTTTTTGCTGGAAGCTCTGAGACGCAAAGGGTGTACCGCCGTGCCGTTAGTTCGGCACGGTGGGTCTTTTTGCCCCCTTTGCGTGGTTTTTTGCTTTAGGGTTTTTTGTAGACTGCAAAGTTCTCTTTGCTATCCTCGCTCTATCTAGAATATCGGGCCTCACTTTGCTGAATCTATTTCATCCCTACGTTTTGTCTTTTCATCTTGCTAACAGTCATTATATGTGGGGGGCTGCCTTTTCCTTTGGGGTATTTCTCTGAGGCAAGTCAGGCTTGTATTTCTATCTTCAGGCTAGTCAGTTCCTCAGGCTGTGCCGAGTTGCATAGGTAGTGTCAGGCGCAATCCACAGCTGCCTTTAGTTGTGTTTAGGATAGGTTCAGGTATTGCGGTCTACAGAGATTCCACGTCTCAGAGCTCGTTCTATTGTTTTGGGGTTTTTGTCAGATCACTGTATGTGCTCTGATTACTGGCACACTGTGTTACTGGATTGCCATCATAACAGACATAGGTCTTAGGGGCATGGACGCCTATCGCCATCTTATCGCTTGTGCGCTGTAGCGATTTGCAATGTGTAACACCAGCTTTTCTGTTCAGGGATGGAGGGGAAAGAGAGAGAGAGAAAAAAAAAAGTTAGATTTCCCATTGACTTTGCATTGGGTTTCGTGTTTCGGTCGATCCCCAACTTTACGCCATAATCGGCCGATTTCACTCGACTCGACTTTTGAGATAGTCGGGTTTTGCGAAACCCGACTCGACCCTAAAAAAGTAAAAGTCGCTCAACCCTACTCACAACTATTGTAGATGTTAAATCTCTTCCTCTCTGTCCCCCTGACGGATAGGACAAACCTGCATGACTGGTGGCCTGAGGCTTTTTATAGGGACCGTAGAGACGCCCCGGCCCCCACAAGTTGCCACCGTGCCTCCTGGGTATATGGTCAGGCAACCAACATGGAATTAACTGTCCTGCCAGTCTCTGAAGTAATGCATAGAGATCCTTACTCCCTCGGTATGCTGGCTACCGGCTTCTGCAGAAGCAGCTTGCTCCTGGCTGATCTCCCTCTGATATTCCTCTCCTGTGCTCTGCTTTCCGGCACACTCTCAGCAATATGTTCGCTTTGTGTCTTCCTTCAGGAGCTGCAGCACTTCAGGCTCCAGGACTCCGTCCTGTCCCTCTGTCTTCCTGACAGGAACTGAACTCTGAACCCCTTTTCCCTCCAGATCAGGATCTTATAAAGGGGAGTTCACCTTAAACAGGCTTAGAGCTCCCCCTTCTGGTCTGGAGTGTGAACATGTTGCATGCATTGTGTTACCTGACGAGAAGATCTCCTTTATTGCCTTCAGACGTAATATCATTCCCCCTGGTGGAAGAACAACATTACTGCAACGACCAGGACTCTGGGGCGCTGCGGAGTCTCAGTGTATCCTATGTGATGTATTTAGCATGGTATCAGTGCATCTTAAGTGAAATACATAGCAGAGTCTAAGTGTATCCTTTGTGATGTATACAGCAGTCACAGTGTATCCTCTGTGATGTGTACTACAGTCTCAGTGTATCCTATGTGATGTACGTATATAGCAGAGCCTTAGTGTATCCTCTGTAATGTGAATAGCAGAGTCTCAGTGTATTCTATGTGATGTGCATAGCAGAGTTTCATTATATGCTATGTGATGTGTACTGTAGTCTCAGTGTATCCTATGTGACGTATATAGTAGAGTCTCAGTGTATCCTATGTGATGTGTACTGAAGTTTGAGTATCCTATGTGCTGTATACAGCAAAGTCTCAGTGTATCCTATGTGATGTGTATAGCAGAAACTCAGTGTATCCTATGTGATGTGTACTGCAGTATCAGTGTATCTTATGTGATTCAACTTCAGCCTGTCTACTCACTTCTCTATTATATAAAGTAGAAATAATGAATTTATGGAACTGTCTTTCGCAAAAAGAAACCAATCGCATTGCAGCTTTCATTTTTTAAATACACAATACAAAATTAAAGCTGCTCAATAATTGGTTGCTATGGGCAGCAAAGATATTTTTTCTTTTAGATATTAGGCTGTGTGCACACGATGCGGATTATGTGTGGATCCGCAGCGGATTTTTCCATGCAGAAATGCTGCAGTTCCGCACAGTGATTTACAGTACAATGTAAATCAATGGAAAAAAAAGATGAATCCGCATATAATTCGCCGCAAATCCGCAGCTGCAGTTTCTGCCAGGAGATGCAGATTTTGTGCAGAAAATTCAGCACCCTATTCCGCAACGTGTGCACATAGCCTTAGTCTTCACTAATATCTTTGCATAGGAGGACAGGGAGAGTAACAGGGAGGCTGAAGCTGGGTGGGAATGGGAGAAGTCAGAGCTGCAATGAGGGATTTGATTGTTGATGTCATTCTGTAGTTCACAGAAAGTCAGAGACTGACATCCTGTCTACACATTTGCTGATGTTCTGCGCTGTTAGTTAAACTGTAGCTTATATGACCCAACCTCCTAAAATAAATGGGGAGAAATGTACAGATGTGAATGAGGTGGGATGAAATAAACAACGTGAACATTGATAGTGAGAGAATTATATGTGAAAGAAAAAAATGCTGGAGTTTATTGTGTAAGCTCTAAACTAAATCAAAGTAAAGCCATTGCTGTAATCGTGCTCTAATATTGATTCCATTGATATCTTTGATGAAGAAATTAGCTTCTTTAAACTCCATTTGAAGTTTTCTGCTAATTAGATTTCGGTGCACGGGGGCCGGAGTGTGCACTGGGTCTTCTCCTCCCTGCCTGTGATTCCCGGCCCCTCTGCCTGCCTCAGGTCTGTGAATGTCCTGCCTCCTCATTTTATAAACTCACCAGTAACCTGTCATTCAAAGACTGGAGGCGGGCGGAGGAGCCGGGAAATCACAGACTGCGAGGAGAAGACTTTATTAATAGAAAACTTCACATAGTGATTACAGAAGAACAACCATGAGTATTTCTTTACCAAAGACATCAATGTAATCAGTATCAGTATTACAGCCCCATTACAGTCATGTCTTTACATTAAAAATCAGTGCTGACAGGTTCTCTTTGAATCTTCCTATCATGGATCCCACTCCGTGGTGTCACTAATTTGTCACGTACTCGCTCTCAGCAAGTGACTTGGGGGTTGTGCCTGCAAGGGTAAATCTATCTCCCCTCTCTCAGTCCAGCATTCAACCTCTGTCCTATGCTGTAATGGGAGCATAAATCACACACCGTCCCAGGCCATACGCCCACTCATACACGCTGCCATTACTCACCGAATACATGGGCGATGAGTCCCGGTAATTAACAATACTGTCTACCACTCATACGGATCATACAGTTAAGGCTATGGATTCTTTTAGAACATTCAAGGTTCAACTTGTTAAAGTTTTATGCTTTAATACAAAAAGGTTCAGTGCTTACAGTAAGATAAAGGTATAAAAATATAATAAAAAGACATACAGGTATGCAAAACAGTATAAAATAAACAGGAGAAAACTTACAGAAACGTCTAACTTTGTAGTCTGCTTTCTGCTCCCTGAGAGGGGGTGAATATGGAGTTGGTGGAGCACATCAGCTTGCCAGGCTGCCCTCACATGTGAACACGATTCTATGTATACAGGACTAATCTATAGATTAACAAAAATAAGAAATAAAGTGAAGGACGGCACTAGAGGAGTACAAGCTCTACTGGACTTGGGCTCATTAATGAGCAACCGGTTAGCAGGTGTCACGAAAGCTCTGGGTATCTGGTGCTCTGCACTAGTAGCAAATAGCTTAGTTTTCAACGAAGCAGAAGAAAAAACATATATGCGGCACTCACCCTTTTCGTAGCTGTATAATCATGCTCTTTATTGTCCACACTCCATCCCCGCACCCTCCTGTAGACCTGATGTCCAAATGGATGTATTAACATTTTTTGTCCAATAAAGAGCACGATTATACAGCTACGAAAAGGGTGAGTGCCGCATATATGTTTTTTCTTCTGCTTCGTTGAAAACTAATCTATAGATTTACCTGGAGGTCAGATTTCTAGACCAGCCCCTCATGTTAATATCATGATTGCTTGTTTTTGTTTGACCGCAGCCGCTCCCTCAATAAATATATTATTTGCTATGAGATTCCCTGTGTAAAAGTTCTCACAGGTAGATGGTGTCAGGCTGTAATTGACATATCTCTTCAAAGAGCTAGGAGGTGTCAAATGCTTCCCTATTTCTTGGTTTTCCAGCACGACCCCCTGGCGAGAGTGGAGACAGTAGTCTGCCTTCTTAAGATATGTATGCTGTGACCTTTGTGAGGCCTGCAGTTTCAGGACAGATGTTCAACTACTGCTAGTTACACATATAGCCCTAGATATATGTCACTACACACATATAGATATATACATATTTCACCACACTTCCTGTATCAGACCTGTATGTGTTTAGTCTGTTTGTAGGTTTCTTAATTATCCCATGGTCTTTACATTTGAACTAGTTACTAATTCAAACACTCATCAGTCATTGTATCATTTGAACTTGTCTGATAATCAAGTGGTCCCTTTCTTAAAGTGCTTTTTATTTAGAGTAGCTTTTTCCTATTGTTTTGATAAAATCATGTTAATCACCAGGAGATTATCTCTAGAGGGCTAGTAAACCTACTGTAATGTAGTCTTTCATATTAATCTCTTCATGACCCAACCTATTTTGACCTTAATGTCCTGGCAATTTTTGGCAAGAATGCTTCAAAGTATCCTAGCGATTCTGAGATTATTTTTTCCTGACATACAGTATTGGGCTTCATGTTAGTGGTAAATTTAGGTCAATAATTTTTGTGTTTATTTGTGAAAAAATGGAAACTTGGCAAAAAAATTTAAAATTTCACAATTCTTAAATTTGGAATTTTAATTCTGTTAAACCAGAGAGGTATGTGACACAAAATAGTTAATAAATAACATTTCCCACATGTCTACTTAACATCAGCACAATTTTGGAAACACATTTTCTTTTGCTAGGAAGTTATAAGGGTTAAAATTTAACCAGCGATTTCTAATTTTTACAACAAAATTTACAAAACCATTTTGTTTAGGGACCACCTCACATTTGAAGTCAGTTTGAGGGGTCTATATGGCTGAAAATACCCAAAAGTGACACCATTCTAAAAACTGCACCCCTCAAGGTGCTCAAAACCACATTCAGGAAGTTTATTAACCCTTCAGGTGTTTCACAGCAGCAGAAGCACTATGGAAGGAAAAAATGAACATTTAACTTTTTAGTCACAAAAATGATTTTTAGCAACAATTGTTTCATTTTCCCAAGGGTAAAAGGAGAAACTGGACTCGGAAAGGTGTTGTACAATTTGTCCTGAGTACGCCGATGCCCTATATATGGGGGAACCACTGTTTTAGAGCATGACAGGGCTTGGAAGGGAAGGAGCACCATTTGACTTTTTGAATGAAAAATTGGCTCCAATCTTTAGCGGGCACCATGTCACATTTGGAGAGCCCCTGTGTGCTTAAAGATTGGAGCTCCCTTACAAGTTACCCCATTTTGGAAACTAGACCCCCGCAATGAACTTATCTAGATGCATAGTGAGCACTTTTAACCCCAAGGTGCATCACAAATTGATCCATAAAATGAAAAAGTACTTTTTTTAGCAAAAAGTTTATTTTAGCCTCAATTTTTTCATTTTCACATGGACAACAGGATAAATTGGATCCTAAAATTTGATGGGCAATTTCTCCTGAGTACACCAATACCTCACATGTGGGGCTAAACCACTATTTGTGCACACGGCAAGGCTCGGAAGGGAAGGAGCGCCATTTGACTTTTTGAATGAAAAATTAGCTCCAATCGTTAGCGGACACCATGACACGTTTGGAGAGCCCCTGTGTGCCTAAAAATTGACCTCCCCCACAAGTGACCCCATTTTGGAAACTAGACTCCCCCAAGGAACTTACCTAGATGTGTGGTGAGCACTTTGAACCCCCAAGTGCTTCACAGAAGTTTATAAGGCTGAGCCGTGAAAATAAAAAATCATTTTTTTCCTCAAAAAAATGATTTTTTAGCCCGCAATTTGTTATTTTCATAAGGGTAGCAGGACAAATTGGACCCCAATAGTTGTTGTCCAGTTTGTCAAGAGTACAATGATACCCCATATGTGGGGGTAAACCACTGTTTGGGCACACGTCGGGGCTCGTAAGGGAAGTAGTGACATTTTGAAATGCAGACTTTGATGGAATGGTCTGCGGTGTCACATTGCGTTTGCAGAGCCCCTGATGTGCCTAAACAGTAGAAACCCACCACAAGTGCCCTAATTTTGGAAACCAAACCCCCCAAGGAACTTATCTAGATATGTGGTGAGCACTTTGAACCCCCAAGTGCTCAACAGAATTTTATAACACAGAGCCGTAAAAATAAAAATCATTTTTTTCCCACAAAAATAATTTTATAGCCCCCATTTTTTTAATTTTTCCAAGGGTAACAAGAGAAATTAGACAAACAAAGTTGTGCAATTTTTCCTGAGTACACTGATACCCCATATGTTTGGGTAAACCACTGTTTCGGCACACGCCGGGGCTCGGAAGGGAGGGAGCACCATTTGACCTTTTGAATGCAAGATTGGCTGGAATCAATGGTGGCACCATGTAGCGTTTGGAGACCCCCTTGATGTGCCTAAACAGTGGAAACTCCTCAATTCCAACTCCAACACTACCCCCAACACTCCCCTAACCCTAATCCCAACTCTAACCATAACTGTAATCACAACCCTAACCCCAACACACCCCTAACCACAACCCTAACCCCAACACACCCCTAACCCTAATCCCAACCCTAACCCTAACCACAACCCTAACCCCAACACACCCCTAACCCTAATCCCAACCCTAACCATAGCCATAACCATAAGCCTAACCCTAATTCCAACATACCCCTAACCCTAATCTGAACCCTAATTCCAATCCCTAACCCTAATTCCAACCCTAACTCTGGTTCCAACCCTAACCCTAAGGCTATGTGCCCATGGTGCGGATTCGTGTGTGGATTTTTCCTCATCGTTTTTGAAAAATCGACAGGTAAAATGTAGTATTTTTGCGCAGATTTCATCTGCGGATTCCTATTGAGGAACAGGTGTAAAATGCTGCAGAATCCGCAGAAAGAATTAACATGCTGCGGAAAATGCAACGCAGCCTTTCCGCACGGTATTTTCTGCACCATGGGCACAGCTGATTTGGTTTTCCATAGGTTTTCATGGTATTGTAAACGTAATGGAAAACTGCCACGAATCCGCAGCGGCCAATCTGCACTATGTGCACATAGCCTAATTTTAACCCTAACCCTAATTCTAACCCTAACCCTAATTCTAACTCTAACCTTAATTGCAACCCTAACCCTAATTGCAACCCTAACCCTAATTCTAACCCTAACCCTAATTGCAAACCTAACCCTAACTGCAACCCTAACCCTAATTCTAACCCTAACCCTAATTGCAACCCTAACCCTAATTGCAACCCTAACCCTAATTCTAACCCTAACCCTAATTGCAACCCTAACCCTAATTGCAAACCTAACCGTAATTGCAACCCTTTCTTTTAATTGTCTTTTTATTGAAATTTTTAGAGTAATATAACAGCTTTAGGTAATTGTAAACAGAATAGGTTGCCTAAATTAGAATGCAAGAATTACATAGTAGGCAATAACTGTCCACTTTAAATGAGGACATAATAGAATTATTATTAGAACATATATTTTTGAATTAACTTATTTAATCTAGATAGATTAACTTTAATCATTGAATAAAGAAGAGAGAAAAGAATAGAGATAAGAGAAGGAGGAAAAGCTTGAGGAGGCGTTATTAGAGGAAGCAGATAGGAGGGCAAGCAGGAGGGGGGGAAGGTAATTGCAACCCTAACCCTAATTGCAACCCTAACCCTAATTGCAACCCTAACCCTAATTCTAACCCTAACCCTAATTGCAACCCTAACCCTAATTGCAACGCTAACCCTAATTCTAACCCAACCCCAGTGGAAAAATAAAAATAAATATATTTTCTTTATTTTGTTATGTTCCCTACCTATGGGGGTGATAAAGGGGAGGTTATTTACATTTTTTATTTTTATCACTGTGATAAGTTCTATCACAATGATCAAAATGTACCTTTTTCCCCAATGTGGAGCTTACTCTTTGCCACATGGGTTTTTTTTTTTGCCTTCTTCTGGATCAAAATGTTAGGGCATGTTATTTTAGGCTATGGGTTGAACTAGATGGACTCAAAGTCTTCCTTCAACCTTAATAACTATGTTACTATGTTACCTGGAATGAATCTGCCATTTTGGAAGATGGCGGTGCCCATCGCTGAAGATGGATGGACACGGGACTCAGGAGGTATGGGGGGTGGGATCGGACAGTGGGGGGGGCGGAGGACAGGATGGAGGGGAGAGGAGGGCAGCGGAGGACAGGACGGAGGGGTGGAAAGACTGACGGCTGTGGCAGATGTTAGGGCATGTTAGGTTAGGCTATGGGTTGAACTAGATGGACTTAAAGTCTTCCTTCAACCTTAATAACTATGTTACTATGTTACTTGGAATGAATTTGCTATTTTGGCGCCCATCACTGAAGACGGACGGACACTGCAAGGGACAGGGACTCAGGAGGTACGGGGGGTGGGATCGGATAGTGGGTGGGGTGGAGGACAGGACAGAGGGGAGAGGAGGGCAGCATGGAGGGGAGGAAAGACTGATGGCGGCGGCAGATCACCGCTGTCAGTCAGTGGTGGGGCCAGATCGGGGTCTCCAGCCGTGGCCGATGATATTGCAGCATCGGCCATGGCTGGATTTTCATTGGTGAAATATTACGATTGCTCTGATTGGCTGTTTCACTTTCAACAGCCAATCAGAGCGATCATAGATATGGGGGGACAAAGCCACCCTCCCTGGGCTCAAGTACAACTCCTCCTGTACCTGCAGGTCGGGTGAAATTTTAGTTAACCCTTTCACTCGATCTGCAGGATCACGATCCAACCATAACGCCACATAGGCGTCACAGGTCATATTGGCACGGACTTTCATGACGCCTATGTGGCGTCACAGGTCGGGAAGGGGTTTATTGAACTCTATATAAACCAGTCCCCATCAATGATTGGGATATTTCTGCCTATGCACAGTGCACACAGAAAGCTGCCAATCAGTAATGTGGGTGGGGTTATACAGAGCTCATTATTTGGAGAACTGATAGATCTGCAGTAGATAAAATTTAGTTTTATCAAAACTGCAGCAAGCAGCCCATTAAATAATACATTGTTGGAATCAGGATTTCTGCCACTACTTCATGCTGTTCACAAATGGGATAGCAAAAACTAGGTGACCGCTTCCCAGTAATATCACTTCCACATTTTTCCAATTCTAGTCCTAGGTATCTGATTTTTACTTTTATACTCATACAACATTTATTTAAAAATATCTGTATATTT
The DNA here is from genome assembly GCF_032444005.1 of Ranitomeya imitator. NCBI lineage: Eukaryota > Metazoa > Chordata > Amphibia > Anura > Dendrobatidae > Ranitomeya > Ranitomeya imitator. The sequence goes on from NC_091285.1 coordinate 517,182,221, forward strand.
TGCATCAAGATACTTTGTACAGATGGTGACATTAAATTAGTTCAAATCAGTAATGAAAGCTTATGCTTATTTCTTTGGGAGACTTTCCCCTACCATTCCCGGAGGCTTGTTACATAATCTTACACAGGCTAACATGTGGCAGCATTTTCTTTAGATGTACAAGTCTCAACATGTTCTGCCATGTAAAGTTCGCAAAAGTTCTGGAATCTGCAGGTCTACAAGCTGTTGAGATAAGAGAGTTTCTGCATAGACTTTTAACCCCTTTTTTCAGAAAAAAAACTGATGATTAATTTTATCAGTAAATTTAGAAGAGTAATAGTAGGATATGCTTTGTTGTTTTTCTACTCATTTTTTGCAGTTGACACAATATATTTTTGGACATCTATTAATATTTAAGACATTTGCATGTCATTTTAGAAATAAAATGATGTTGCCATGAATTGATGCAGGCTCAATAAAGTACCGTATTTTCCGGCGTATAAGACGACTTTTTAACCCCTAAAAATTGTCCCAAATGTCGGGGGTTGTCTTATACGCCGGGTACGCGTGCACGGAGGGATCCTTGATGGTTCCCAGGGTCTGAAGGAGAGGAGGAGAGGAGACTCTCCTTCAGGCCCTGGGATCCATATTCATGTAAAAAATAAAGAATAAAAAATATGGATATACACACCCCTCCAACGGACCCTGGCTCTCAGCGGTGCAAGCGTCTGCCTCCGTTCCTAAGAATGCAGTGAGTGAAGGACCTTCGATGACGTCAAGGTCACGTGAGCGGTCATGTGAGCAGTCGCGTGACTGCGACGTCATTGCAGGTCCTACGCTCAATGCAGTCTTAGGAACGGAGGCAAACGCATGCACCGCTGAGAGCCAGGGTCCATGGGAGGGGTGAGTAACATAGTAACATAGTAACATAGTTAGTAAGGCCGAAAAAAGACATTTGTCCATCCAGTTCAGCCTATATTCCATCATAATAAATACCCAGATCTACGTCCTTCTACAGAACCTAATAATTGTATGATACAATATTGTTCTGCTCCAGGAAGACATCCAGGCCTCTCTTGAACCCCTCGACTGAGTTCGCCATCACCACCTCCTCAGGCAAGCAATTCCAGATTCTCACTGCCCTAACAGTAAAGAATCCTCTTCTATGTTGGTGGAAAAACCTTCTCTCCTCCAGACGCAAAGAATGCCCCCTTGTGCCCGTCACCTTCCTTGGTATAAACAGATCCTCAGCGAGATATTTGTATTGTCCCCTTATATACTTATACATGGTTATTAGATCGCCCCTCAGTCGTCTTTTTTCTAGACTAAATAATCCTAATTTCGCTAATCTATCTGGGTATTGTAGTTCTCCCATCCCCTTTATTAATTTTGTTGCCCTCCTTTGTACTCTCTCTAGTTCCATTATATCCTTCCTGAGCACCGGTGCCCAAAACTGGACACAGTACTCCATGTGCGGTCTAACTAGGGATTTGTACAGAGGCAGTATAATGCTCTCATCATGTGTATCCAGACCTCTTTTAATGCACCCCATGATCCTGTTTGCCTTGGCAGCTGCTGCCTGGCACTGGCTGCTCCAGGTAAGTTTATCATTAACTAGGATCCCCAAGTCCTTCTCCCTGTCAGATTTACCCAGTGGTTTCCCGTTCAGTGTGTAACGGTGATATTGATTCCCTCTTCCCATGTGTATAACCTTACATTTATCATTGTTAAACCTCATCTGCCACCTTTCAGCCCAAGTTTCCAACTTATCCAGATCCATCTGTAGCAGAATACTATCTTCTCTTGTATTAACTGCTTTACATAGTTTTGTATCATCTGCAAATATCGATATTTTACTGTGTAAACCTTCTACCAGATCATTAATGAATATGTTGAAGAGAACAGGTCCCAATACTGACCCCTGCGGTACCCCACTGGTCACAGCGACCCAGTTAGAGACTATACCATTTATAACCACCCTCTGCTTTCTATCACTAAGCCAGTTACTAACCCATTTACACACATTTTCCCCCAGACCAAGCATTCTCATTTTGTGTAGCAACCTCTTGTGCGGCACGGTATCAAACGCTTTGGAAAAATCGAGATATACCACGTCCAATGACTCACCGTGGTCCAGTCTATAGCTTACCTCTTCATAAAAACTGATTAGATTGGTTTGACAGGAGCGATTTCTCATAAACCCATGCTGATATGGAGTTAAACAGTTATTCTCATTGAGATAATCCAGAATAACATCCCTCAGAAACCCTTCAAATATTTTACCAACAATAGAGGTTAGACTTACTGGCCTATAATTTCCAGGTTCACTTTTAGAGCCCTTTTTGAATATTGGCACCACATTTGCTATGCGCCAATCCTGCGGAACAGACCCTGTCGCTATAGAGTCCCTAAAAATAAGAAATAATGGTTTATCTATTACATTACTTAGTTCTCTTAGTACTCGTGGGTGTATGCCATCCGGACCCGGAGATTTATCTATTTTAATCTTATTTAGCCGGTTTCGCACCTCTTCTTGGGTTAGATTGGTGACCCTTAATATAGGGTTTTCATTGTTTCTTGGGATTTCACCTAGCATTTCATTTTCCACCGTGAATACCGTGGAGAAGAAGGTGTTTAATATGTTAGCTTTTTCCTCGTCATCTACAACCATTCTTTCCTCACTATTTTTTAAGGGGCCTACATTTTCAGTTTTTATTCTTTTACTATTGATATAATTGAAGAACAGTTTGGGATTAGTTTTACTCTCCTTAGCAATGTGCTTCTCTGTTTCCTTTTTGGCAGCTTTAATTAGTTTTTTAGATAAAGTATTTTTCTCCCTATAGTTTTTTAGAGCTTCAATGGTGCCATCCTGCTTTAGTAGTGCAAATGCTTTCTTTTTACTGTTAATTGCCTGTCTTACTTCTTTGTTTAGCCACATTGGGTTTTTCCTATTTCTAGTCCTTTTATTCCCACAAGGTATAAACCGCTTACACTGCCTATTTAGGATGTTCTTAAACATTTCCCATTTATTATCTGTATTCTCATTTCTGAGGATATTGTCCCAGTCTACCAGATTAAGGGCATCTCTAAGCTGTTCAAACTTTGCCTTCCTAAAGTTCAATGTTTTTGTGACTCCCTGACAAGTCCCCCTAGTGAAAGACAGGTGAAACTGCACAATATTGTGGTCGCTATTTCCTAAATGCCCAACCACCTGCAGATTTGTTATTCTGTCAGGTCTATTAGATAGTATTAGGTCTAAAAGTGCTGCTTCTCTGGTTGGATTCTGCACCAATTGTGAAAGATAATTTTTCTTGGTTATTAGCAGAAACCTGTTGCCTTTATGGGTTTCACAGGTTTCTGTTTCCCAGTTAATATCCGGGTAGTTAAAGTCCCCCATAACCAGGACCTCATTATGGGTTGCAGCTTCATCTATCTGCTTTAGAAGTAGACTTTCCATGCTTTCTGTTATATTTGGGGGTTTGTAACAGACCCCAATGAGAATTTTGTTACCATTTTTCCCTCCATGAATTTCAACCCATATGGACTCGACATCCTCATTCCCTTCGCTAATATCCTCCCTTAAAGTGGACTTTAGACAAGACTTTACATAGAGACAAACCCCTCCTCCTCTCCGATTTTTACGATCCTTTCTAAACAGACTGTAACCCTGTAAGTTAACTGCCCAGTCATAGCTTTCATCTAACCATGTCTCGGTTATTCCCACTATGTCAAAGTTACCTGTAGATATTTCTGCTTCTAGTTCTTCCATCTTGTTTGTCAGGCTTCTGGCGTTTGCGAGCATGCAGTTTAGAGGATTTTGTTTTGTTCCAATCTCCTCACTGTGGATTGTTTTAGAAATGTTCTTACCTCCCTTCTGAGTATGTTTTCCTGGGTCGTCTTTGTTCGAGTCTAATGTTTTTCTTCCCGTCCCCTCTTCTTCTAGTTTAACGCCCTCCTGATGAGTGTAGCGAGTCTTCTGGCGAATGTGTGTTTCCCAGGTTTGTTGAGGTGTAGTCCGTCTCTGGCGAGGAGTCCATCATACCAGTAATTCACACCGTGGTCCAGGAATCCAAATCCTTGTTGTCTGCACCATCGTCTTAGCCAGTTGTTTGCATCAAGGATCCTGTTCCATCTCCTGGTGCCATGCCCGTCTACTGGAAGGATAGAAGAAAAAACTACCTGTGCATCCAGTTCCTTTACTTTCTTCCCCAACTCTTCAAAGTCCTTGCAGATTGTCGGTAGGTCCTTCCTTGCCGTGTCATTGGTGCCAACATGTATCAGAAGAAATGGGTGGACATCCTTGGAGCTGAAGAGCTTTGGTATCCTATCGGTCACATCCTTGATCATCGCACCTGGAAGGCAGCATACTTCTCTTGCAGTTATGTCCGGTCTGCAGATGGCTGCTTCGGTGCCTCTCAGTAGTGAGTCTCCCACCACCACCACTCTTCGTTGTATATACTCTTCGAGTATATCCATATTTTTTATTTTTATTCTTTATTTTTTACATGAATATGGATCCCAGGGCCTGAAGGAGAGTCTCCTCTCCTCCAGACCCTGGGAACCACATGCCGTATATGATGACTGGGCGTATAAGATGACCCCCATCTTATACGGCGGGTATATCCCAAATTCCATATTTTATATGAAAAAGTTGGGGGTCGTCTTATACCCCCAGTCATCTTATACACCAGAAAATCCGGTAGTATTTCCATCTCAAAGGGGATGGATTATTTATCTACACTCCACAAGATAGTGAAAAGAGCATGTAAAAAGGGCACCACCATTAAAGGGATCAGAGCTTGCCAAACAAGTACAAATGCAAGAGGAAAGAAACATGCCAAAAAAGGGATCACTTGTATAATATAATAAGTTTATTAATGCAATATCAAAATACAGACATAACACACACAATTTAAAAGCTATTAAAAAAATGAAAAAAATTTATATGAGTGAATCACAACATGCTCATGCTAGAGTCAATGTATAGCCTCCAAAGCTATGTTTTTATACATTTAAGCAACTAGTATATGAAGCACAATTGAGAAAAAAACAAGTGCAAGATAATGTTACTTGTGTATATATATATATATATAGCTCTGGCAAAAATGAAGAGACCACCACATCAAAACCCTGTCATGGGCAGCCCAATCTCCAGAACTAAACCCGATTGAAAACCTCTGGAATGTAACCAAGAGGATGATGGATAGTCACAAGCCATCAAACAAAGAAGAACTGCTTAAATTTTTGTGCCAGAAGCAGTGTGAAAGACTGTTGGAAAGCATGCCAAGACGCATGGAAGCTGTGATTAAAAATCATGGTTATTCCACAAAATATTGATTTCTGAACTCTTCCTGAGTTAAAACATTAGTATTGTTGTTTCTAAATGATTATGAACTTGTTTTCTTTGCATTATTTGAGGTCTGAAAGCAGTTTTCTTTTAAAATTTTGCCCATTTCTCCTTTTCAGAAAAAAAAATGTATTGCTTGGAAATTTGGAGACATGTTGTCAGTAGTTTCTAGACTAAAAGAACAATTTACATTTTACTGAAAAAATATGCTTATAAAGAGAAAAATCAGACAAACTGCCAGAGACAGACACACACACACACACACACACACACACACACACACACACACACACACACACACACTTGTGCTCAAAAGTTTACATACCCCAGCAGAATTCAGAATTTTTGCTTTCTTGGTCTTTTTTCAGAGAATATGAATGATAACACCAAAGCACTCATGGTTAGTGGTTGAATGAAGCTATTTATTGTCAAACTACTGTGTTTTCTCTTTTTAAAATCATAACAACCAATACATCCAAATGACCCTGATCAAAAGTTTACATACCCCATTTCTTAATACAGTGTATTGCCCCTTCTAACATCAATGACAGCTTACTATATACCAAGAGAAAAAACAGAGCAATGTGTCCAAGGTATAACCTTGCTATAACACCCATTATTAAAGAAATATGTACCTACCTTATATACTCGAGTACAAGCCGAGGCACCTAATTTTGTCTTGAAAAACTGGGAAAACATATTGACTCAAGTATAAGCCACGTATGCATTGTCCCCTAATCCCTATCCTTGTATGCATGGCTCCTCATCCTTATCCTTGTATGCATGGCTCCTCATCCCTACCATTTTCTGCATGGCTCTTCATCCCTATCCTTGTATGCATGGCTCCTTATCCCCTTCCTTGTCTGCATTCCTCCTTATCCCTGTCCTGGTATGCATGGCTCCTTACCTCTGTCCTTGTATGCATGGCTCCTTATCTCAGTTCTTGTATACATGGCTCCTCATCCCTATCCTTGTATGGATGGCTCCTCATCCCTATCCTTGTATGCATGGTTCCTCATCGCTATCCTTGAATGCATGGCTCCCCATGAGAAAAGCATAAAAAAAAAAAACTCCTACTTACTTTCCTTGCGCGCACTCTCAGCATCCTGTTCCGGCTTCCAGCAGCTCCTGTGGCCGAACAATCAGGTGACCCCGCTCATTAAGGTAACAGATATTAACCTCTCTCCACTCACTGGGGACATGTGATCGCCGAGCCGCAGGAGTTGATGGAAGCCGGAACAGGATGCTGCAAGGCCGCACAGGGAAGATAAGTAGGAGGGGGTTTTCTTTACAGCTGCTGGAAGCCAGCAACTGCTGCTGTAACTGTGCGCGCTGTAAGAGAAATGAATATTCATTGCCATTGCAGTGAATATTCATTTCTCTTTGGCAACGGACACAGTTACAGCCGCAGTCGCTGTCCCATTATTTACTTATACATGGTTATTAGATCGCCCCTCAGTCGTCTTTTTTCTAGACTAAATAATCCTAATTTTGCTAATCTCTCTGGGTATTGTAGTTCCCCCATTCCCTTTATTAATTTTGTTGCCCTCATTTGTACTTACTCCAGTTCCATTGTATCCTTCCTGAGCACCGGTGCCCAAAACTGTACACAGAACTCCATGTGCGGTTTAACCAGGGATTTATGCACAGGCAGTAATAATGCTCTCATCAGGTGAATCCAGACCTCTTTTAATGCACCCCCGTGATCCTGTTTGCCTTGGCAGCTGCTGCCTGGCACTGGCTGCTCCAAGTAAGTTTGATATTAACTAGGATCCCCAAGTCCTTCTCCATGTCAGATTTACCCAGTGGTTTCCCATTCAGTGAGTAGTTCAAAGCCTTCCCATTTAGATGTTTTTCATAAGTAAACCTGTTAATACTGATTCAACAAATAACAACTGTAAAAAAGGGAAGGAAAAAAGACAAGACACACAAATACAAATAAAAAATTAAAAACAGAGACATAGAAAATTTAAATAAAGGAAGTTAAGCACAACTGTTCCTTTAACCTAGCAGGAGTCATAGTACCCAAAACAAGATCCGACGACACTCTCTTTGTGCAAGTGTGCATTTGATATCACAACCCCTGTGCCAGCAAGTATCCTGTCTATACCCCAGATCCGCAGATCTTTGGCGTTACAATTGTGGTGCACTCGAAAATGCCACGGAAGAGTCTTAGGGTATGTGCACACGATGCGGATTTTGCTGCGGATCCGCAGCGTTTCTGCAGCTGCAGGTCCGCAGCAGTTTCCCATGAGTTTACAGTTCAATGTAAACCTATGGGAAAACAAAAACGCTGTGCATATGCTGCGGAAAAAAACACGCGGAAACGCAGCGGTTTACATTCTGCAGCATGTCACTTCTTTCTGCGGATTCCACAATGGTTTACAGCTGCCCCTATGGAAAACCGCAGTTGTAAAACTGCAATGAAAACGGCAGAAAAATCGCTCTAAATCCGCGGTAAATCCGCAATAAATCTGCAGCAAAAATGCAGCGTTTTTGCCCTGCAGATTTATCAAATCTGCTGTGGAAAAATCCACAGTGGCCAAGAATACGTGTGCACATACCCTTATGAGTGCTCACATCCTTCATGTCACGGGCTTCCTGGATATTTCTCACGTGATCGCGTGTGCGAACGCGTATTTCACGTGATGTAAGTCCAATGTATGTCAACCTGCATGTGTACACCGCATAATACCACATGTGTAGTACTGCAGGCGATATACTCTTTGGTCTTAAATTACCTCAGACCTTCCGATGATGTGAAGGACGTGGTCCGAGTAAGATTCCTACACGCAAGACATGCCCCACATGGGGAGTAACCTGTATTTTGTCTTCCTGCTTTAAAGGGGTCTCGGGTTTTGGCCACATAGTGGCTGAACACCAGCATGTTTAAAATTGCTATTTCTATGTGCTGTCAAAAGGAGTGATGGTACAAGACATTTTTGAAGAATGGGGTCTGCTTTCAAAACCGACCAATGTCGTTTTAAGATGGTTCTCTTCATATCCCACCTATGATTATAAGTGGAAATGTATTGTAAATTTGCATCACTCGGTTTCTTCTCTACTTTGGTCAATACATAATTTCTCATTGATTTTTGAGCCCTGTGATAACCTTTTTGAATGCATCTTTTGCTATACCCATGTTTTCTAAACCCCTTCCCAAGGTCCAAGGCCTGCTCCTCAAGCAGATGGTCTGTGGCACAGATCCTCCTAGCACGGAGAAACTGTCCAGTGGGGATGGCTCTGATCATGGACTTCGAATGTGCTGATGATGCTTGTAATAATGCATTCACGAGGTCTTCTTGCGATATAGGTCAATGTACACCAATCCTTTGACCTGTACTTTAAGTGTAATATCCAAAAAGGAGCTTTCTGACCTTACCTGTGTCTATTCCTCCTTCCCTGCCCATCCTGTCTTAGTGTTTCCTGATTGATTTTGGATCTCCCGGTGTTTGACTCAGCTTTGACTCTGACTTGACTTTGCCTCTGATCCCTGGTACTTCTGCCTTTTGTCTGGTATTGACCCTTTGGCTCTCCACTGACTCTGTGCTTGTTTTCTCCATTTGTACTGCATGATGGTCTAGGTTTTGACTCAGCTTGTTTGACTATTCTGCTGCCAACTGGTGATAGGTTTGCTGCAGCACTGCAGGTCTGCCCTTATGGATCCACTTCGCATGCTGGCGGATCAGATGTCTATCCTGACTGAAATGATGCAGGCTTTGCCTGTTGAACATAGAGCCCTGGCCACTTCTCATAATCAGCTTCAAAAGGAGCTCTCTGAAACGGTTAGGTCTGTACAGGCTTCTATTTCCCCAACTGCCTGTAGGTACTGGGAACCTCAAAGATGTCCCTGTCACGATATGGTATGAAATATCATAAGTAGTTCTCTTGCTAGCCTGCGTGGGCTAAGCCCCCCTTCTTGGAGTGATAGTGCAACAGTTTGTAGCTTCAAATTCCTGACTTTCAACTCCCAAGCCCCCCTTCCCTTTCATTCAGCCAAGAGCTGCTTTGCCAATGTACTGGGGAGTTTTATGGCCGAGAGGTATTTACGACTAGGCTCAAATTTTCCTCTAGCAGAGAACTGTTTAGAAGTGTCTAGAAGTTTCTAGGATCCATGAAAGATTCTTTGTTTGGTTTTTGTACGATATTATGCACCATTTTTACTTTAAGAACATGAAAATATATATTCGTATTCTCACTCGGTGGACCTACCCATTCCCCGAAACACGGGCTTCTAACTCCGTCTGGTAAAGAAGTAGGGTTTTCTCTGTAAATATGTATCCCAGATAGGACATATTTGATCTCATTAGAATGCTCACGTTAATCCGAGATGAATGCTGGGTTTGGTATGACTCTGACATGTTTTGTAGTGAAGTTATAGAAATCAGAGAAAATAGTTTAAAGTTTAGTCAGAATGTAGAGAGAGGAGGGTCTGGATAAGCCACCCTTTCTGTGATGTCACAGCCTTAAGGTTTTAAGTGTCTGGCAGGCTTCCCCAGCTCAGATTTCTTCCTGACTTCTTGTCCTATTTTCCTGGAAGAGCTGAGTACATCCCATGAGCTGGAACGTATGGAAAACTGCCCTAGCCTGGGTGCCTGCCATGCTTTGAACATGTGAGTGTTATCTTTTCTCCTTTATTCCCTTTATGTTATAATTACCCGTGTACATATTTGTAATTGTCTCATTTGTAACATCTTTATAAAATATTTTTGATAAAGCACTGCCTAATTTTTTATGGGATATAATATTTAATATTAGTTCGTTCTCCTGTTCTAAACCGTACCCTAAGTCTTCTGAAGGGAAATTCGCTACTGTTACTGTTGTGTTGGGTTAGCTTCGGACCCGTTTAATCGAAGCTGGTGGCAGCGAGAGTGTGCTGACTGTTGAGTGATGCTGTAGCGACTGCGGCATTGATAATTATTGTTCCTGCCTGAGTGGGAGTTGTTATCGCGTCGCTGCAGCGTGCCCAATAGCCAGTACATAGCAGGCAGCCTTTCTGGCGACCAATTACCCAGGGTGCAGTACCTAATCTGACCTGAGAGTAAGGGGGGCGCCAGAGAGCTGCAAGTGTTAAGCGGAACTGTAAGCGGGATATACATAAATCCCTGCAGTTTGTGGTATATTGAAAGCAGTGGGATACCTAGAATAAGCCCCTGCTGTAAACTAAGAGGTCAATAGCCTTGTATGTGTTTTCTCATCTCATTGTTAGCAGTGGAGGGATAACTAAGATAAGCCCCCCTGCACATGTGATAGCCGTCTGTTGGCCTAAAGTCACCCCGACCCGTGACGTAGGGGTGACGGTCACAGTGTGAATCGTGACGAATTGGTGGCAGCGGTCAGGGGAATCCTGACAGTCCCGATCCACTCTCTTGAACCTATGGTCAGGCTCCCAGATAATTTTTCCAGAGAGGAGAAGTTCTGTATATTCAGTGTGAGTTGCAAGTTACTTTTCTCCCTGAGACCCTGATCCTCTGGGGATGACAATCAATGGGTGGGGATAATTATTTTGTTGCTCCAGGAGGGTCACCAGACTTGAGCTGACCGCGATCCTGAACCTAAACACACAACTAGCAGTAGCCGGGGAACGTGCCTACGATGATTCCTAGACGTCTCGCGCCAGCCGAAGGATTAACTTCCCCTATAAGAAGAAACACAGACCTCACTTGCCTCCAGAGAAACACCCCACAGAAATAGCAGCCCCCCACATGTAATAACGGTGAAATGAGAGGAAAGCACATACGTAGTTATGAAAATAGAATCAGCAAAAATGAGGCCCGCTAAAGCTAGATAGCAGAGGATACAAAAGTGAACTGCGCGGTCAGCGAAAAACCCTTCAAAAAACCATCCTGAAATTACTTGAACTCATGTGCCAACTCATGGAACATGAGGAGTAATTTCAGCCCACTAGAGCAACCAGCAGCAAGGAATCACATCTCTGCAAGCTGGACTAAGACAAAAATTAAGCAAAACGTGGAACAGGAAAATCAAAACTTAGCTTGTCCTGAAGATAACAGACGCAGGGAGCAGAGGTAAAAAGACACGCTGATTACATTGATAGCCGCCGAGGAAATGACAAAAAAGCCAGGTTAAATAGGAAACTCCCATAACCTGATGGAACAGGTGGACACCAGAGACCGCAGAGAACACAAGTCACCCAGTACCATCAGTAACCACCAGAGGGAGCCCAAAAACAGAACTCACAACAGTACCCCCCCCTTGAGGAGGGGTCACCGAACCCTCACGAGAACCACCAGGGCGACCAGGATGAGCCCTATGAAAAGCACGGACCAAATCGGCAGCATGAACATCAGAGGCAATCACCCAAGAATTATCCTCCTGACCATAACCCTTCCACTTGACCAAATACTGGAGTTTCCGTCTGGAAACACGAGAATCCAAGATCTTCTCCACAACATACTCCAATTCACCCTCCACCAGCACCGGAGCAGGAGGCTCAAGCGAAGGAACGACAGGTACCTCATACTTCCGCAACAACGACCAATGGAACACATTATGAATAGCAAACGATGCCGGGAGATCCAAACGAAACGACACAGGGTTAAGAATTTCCAAGATCCTATAGGGACCGATGAACCGAGGCTTGAACTTAGGAGAAGAGACCTTCATAGGAACAAAACGAGAAGACAACCACACCAAGTCCCCAACAAGAAGTCGAGGACCCACACGGCGACGGCGATTAGCAAACTGCTGAGCCCTCTCCTGGGACAACTTCAAATTGTCCACCACATGACTCCAAATCCGATGCAACCTATCCACCACCATGTCCACTCCAGGACAATCAGAAGGCTCCACCTGACCAGAGGAAAAACGAGGATGAAACCCCGAATTACAAAAGAAAGGAGACACCAAGGTAGCAGAACTAGCCCGATTATTAAGGGCAAACTCGGCAAGCGGCAAAAAGGAAACCCAGTCATCTTGATCAGCAGAAACAAAACACCTTAAATAAGTTTCTAAAGTCTGATTAGTTCGTTCCGTCTGGCCATTCGTCTGAGGATGGAATGCAGACGAAAAGGACAAATCAATGCCCATCTTAGCACAGAATGTCCGCCAAAATCTAGACACAAACTGGGATCCCCTGTCAGAAACGATGTTCTCCGGAATGCCATGCAGACGGACCACGTTTTGAAAAAACAGAGGGACCAACTCAGAGGAGGAAGGTAACTTAGGCAAGGGTACCAGATGAACCATCTTAGAAAAGCGGTCACACACAACCCATATGACGGACATTTTTTGAGAGACAGGGAGATCCGAAATAAAGTCCATGGAAATGTGCATCCAAGGCCTCTTCGGGATAGGCAAAGGTAACAACAATCCACTGGCCCGAGAACAGCAAGGCTTAGCCAGAGCGCAAACTCCACAAGACTGCACGAAAGAACGCACATCCCTCGACAAGGAAGGCCACCAAAAAGACCTGGCCACCAAGTCTCTAGTACCAAATATTCCAGGATGACCTGCCAACACAGAAGAATGGACCTCGGAGATGACTCTACTGGTCCAATTATCCGGAACAAACAGTCTTTCCGGCGGACAACGATCAGGTTTATCCGCCTGAAACTCCTGCAAAGCACGTCGCAAGTCTGGGGAGACAGCCGACAAAATCACCCCATCCCTAAGGATACCAGTGGGCTCAGAATTTCCAGGGGAGTCAGGCACAAAACTCCTAGAAAGAGCATCCGCCTTCACATTCTTTGAACCTGGCAGGTATGAAACCACAAAATTGAAACGGGAGAAAAACAGTGACCAACGAGCCTGTCTAGGATTCAGACGCTTGGCAGACTCAAGGTACATCAGATTTTTGTGATCAGTCAAGACCACCACACGATGTCTAGCACCCTCAAGCCAATGACGCCACTCCTCAAATGCCCACTTCATGGCCAAAAGCTCCCGATTACCAACATCATAATTCCGTTCAGCGGGCGAAAATTTTCTAGAAAAGAACGCACATGGCTTCATCACTGAGCCATCGGAGCTTCTCTGTGACAAAACCGCTCCTGCTCCGATCTCGGAAGCATCGACCTCAACCTGAAAAGGAAGCGACGTATCTGGCTGACGCAACACAGGAGCAGAAGAAAACCGGCGCTTAAGTTCCTGAAAGGCCTCCACAGCCGCAGGAGACCAATCAGTAACATCAGCACCCTTTTTAGTCAAATCCGTCAAAGGCTTAACAACACTAGAAAAATTAGTTATGAAGCAACGATAAAAATTAGCAAAGCCCAAGAACTTCTGTAGACTCTTAAGAGATGCAGGCTGCGTCCAGTCACAAATAGCCTGAACCTTGACGGGATCCATCTCAATAGTAGAAGGGGAAAAAATATACCCCAAAAAAGAAATCTTCTGGACTCCAAAGAGACATTTAGAACCCTTTACAAACAAAGAATTGGCCCGCAGGACCTGAAACACCTTCCTGACCTGCTGAACATGAGACTCCCAGTCATCAGAAAAAACCAAAACATCATCCAAATACACGATAATAAATTTATCCAGATATTCACGGAAAATATCGTGCATAAAAGACTGGAAGACAGAAGGAGCATTAGAAAGTCCAAAAGGCATCACCAAATACTCGAAATGGCCCTCAGGCGTATTAAATGCGGTTTTCCACTCATCACCCTGCCTTATCCGCACAAGATTATACGCACCCTGAAGATTAATCTTAGTGAACCATTTAGCCCCCTTAATGCGAGCGAACAAATCAGTCAACAATGGCAAAGGATACTGATATTTGACTGTAATCTTATTCAAAAGACGATAATCTATGGAAGGCCTCAAGGAACCATCTTTTTTGGCCACAAAAAAAAACCTGCTCCCAAAGGGGACGAAGATGGATGGATATGTCCCTTTTCCAAGGACTCCTTAACATAATTCCGCACAGCAGTATGCTCTGGCACTGACAGATTGAACAAACGACCTTTAGGGAATTTACTGCCGGGAATCAAATCTATAGCACAATCGCAATCCCTGTGAGGAGGAAGCGAACTGAGCTTAGGCTCCTCAAAAACCTCCCGATAATCAGACAAAAATACCGGAACCTCAGAAGGAGTAGATGAAGCGATAGAAATCGGAGATGCATCATCATGAACCCCCTGACATCCCCAGCTTAACACAGACATTGTTTTCCAGTCCAGGACTGGGTTATGAGTTTGTAACCATGGCAGACCAAGCACTAAGACATCATGTAAATTATACAGTACCAGGAAGTGAATCACCTCCTGATGAACGGGAGTCATACGCATGGTCACTTGTGTCCAGTACTGAGGTTTATTCATAGCCAAAGGTGTAGAGTCAATTCTTTTCAAAGGAATAGGAACTTCCAGAGGCTCCAGACTAAACCCACAGCGATTGGCAAATGACCAATCCATAAGACTCAGGGCAGCGCCTGAATCTACATAGGCATCGACGGAAATGGATGATAATGAACAAATCAGCGTCACAGACAGAATGAACTTAGACTGTAAAGTACCAATGGCAACAGACTTATCAACCTTTTTTGTGCGTTTAGAGCATGCTGATATAACATGAGCTGAATCACCACAATAAAAACACAATCCATTTTTCCGCCTATAATTTTGCCGTTCACTTCTGGACTGAATTCTATCACATTGCATTATCTCAGGTGCCTGTTCAGAAGACACCGCCAAATGGTGCACAGGTTTGCGCTCCCGTAAACGCCGATCAATCTGAATAGCCATAGTCATGGACTCATTCAGACCTGTAGGCGCCGAGAACCCCACCATAACATCTTTAATGGCCTCAGAAAGGCCATCTCTGAATTTTGCAGCCAGAGCGCACTCATTCCACTGAGTAAGCACCGACCACTTCCGAAATTTCTGACAATATATTTCTGCTTCATCTTGCCCCTGAGAGAGAGCCAATAAAGCTTTTTCAGCCTGAATCTCTAGGTTAGGTTCCTCATAGAGCAAACCCAATGCCAGAAAAAACGCATCCACATTGAGCAACGCAGGATCCCCTGGTGCCAATGCAAATGCCCAATTCTGAGGGTCACCCCGCAGGAAAGATATAACAATCTTGACCTGCTGAGCAGGGTCTCCAGAGGAGCGAGATTTCAAGGAAAGAAACAACTTGCAATTGTTCCTAAAATTCAGAAAACTAGATCTATCTCCAGAAAAAAACTCTGGGACAGGAATTCTAGGTTCAGACATAGGCGTATGTACAACAAAATCTTGTATATTTTGAACCTTAGCAGCAAGATTATTCAGGCTGGAAGCCAAACTCTGGACGTCCATGATAAACAGCTGAGGTCAGAGCCATTCAAGGATTAAGAGGAGGAAAGAAGCAGTCAAGCTGCAATTAAGGCTAGGCAGCAAACACTGAGGAGGAGAAAAAAAACTACTACAGACTACTTTTCCTCCTACTTCAGCCAAAACGATGACCAATTTTTTCTGGCCGGCTATACTGTCATGATCCCAATGGCAGGGGATCACAAAAGGACAAGCACAAAAACAAAACAAGCTCTAGGGTGATGGAACCTGAGCTGACCGCGATCCTGAACCTAAACACACAACTAGCAGTAGCCGGGGAACGTGCCTACGATGATTCCTAGATGTCTCGCGCCAGCCGAAGGATTAACTTCCCCTATAAGAAGAAACACAGACCTCACTTGCCTCCAGAGAAACACCCCACAGAAATAGCAGCCCCCCACATGTAATAACGGTGAAATGAGAGGAAAGCATATACGTAGTTATGAAAATAGAATGAGCAAAAATGAGGCCCGCTAAAGCTAGATAGCAGAGGATACAAAAGTGAACTGCGCGGTCAGCGAAAAACCCTTCAAAAAACCATCCTGAAATTACTTGAACTCATGTGCCAACTCATGGAACATGAGGAGTAATTTCAGCCCACTAGAGCAACCAGCAGCAAGGAATCACATCTCTGCAAGCTGGACTAAGACAAAAATTAAGCAAAACGTGGAACAGGAAAATCAAAACTTAGCTTGTCCTGAAGATAACAGACGCAGGGAGCAGAGGTAAAAAGACACGCTGATTACATTGATAGCCGGCGAGGAAATGACAAAAAAGCCAGGTTAAATAGGAAACTCCCATAACCTGATGGAACAGGTGGACACCAGAGACCGCAGAGAACACAAGTCACCCAGTACCATCAGTAACCACCAGAGGGAGCCCAAAAACAGAACTCACAACATCAGACCATTTGTATGGATCAGAGGTTGCGGGAGAGAGGTGTAACGCAAAAAGAGACTCCTTTATGTCCGGCTAATTCAGATGTGGCACCCTATACTGAACCTTTGGAGGCAGGGGCCATCAACCTGAAGGAGAGAAGGTGACGACGAGAGAGGGGTTTGTGTTTTTACTCTGGAGATCCTGGACATTGGAAAATTGACTGCCCCTCTTGCCCACTGACTAAGTTGCCGCGAAACACCTAAGTCTGGGTGATTGCCTAGGAGATCACCCAGACTCTTGGGTACCTTTTCCCTCATGTCAAAAAATGTTGTTGGAGGTCGAAATTTGTTATGGGGATTGTTTCACACTCACTTCAGCTTTTGTGGACTGTGGGTCATCCATGAACTTCACTGACTCACGCTTGGTGTCTAAGTGTCAGATAGGGACAGTTAGGCTTGAAACACCAATTCATATCATTGCTATTGAAAAGACTCTGCTGATTAAGAACATTGTTAATTTTGTCTCAGAGGAGTTCCTCCTCAAGGTGGGTTCCTTGCATCAGGAACGCATCTCTTATGTTCTGGACAATCTTCCAGCGGGACTGGTGTTGGGATTCCCCTGGTTACGGTTACATAATCCTGTTATTAACTGGGAATCTTGGGATAATGTAAAATGGGGTCTAATTGTTCTAAAGGTTGTCCTTCTACTGTACTGGTGTCGTCCGTTGATCTGGAGGGTATTCTGGGGTACCTGAAGGATTTTAAGGATGTATTTTCCAAAAAAGAGGCTGAGGTTTTACCATCACATCTCTCCTATGATTGCATCATCAATCTCGTTCCAGGTGCTAAATTGCCCAAGACAATCTTTCTGGCCTGGAACGTTCAGATATGAAGGAGTATGTCTCTGAAAGTTTATGTAAAGGACACATCCGTCCCTCTGTCTCTCCTGTGGCTGCTGAATTTTTTTTGTTAAGAAAAAAGATGGTGGTTATGCCCTTGCCTCGATTTTTGTGAACTTAAGATTACACTGATAATTACCCTCTCCCGCTTATCCCAGATCTTTTCCACCAATTGTCTGAGGCTAAGTGGTTTTCCAAGATAGACCTCAGGGGAGTGTATAATCTTATTCGTATTTGGGAGGGGGATGAGTGGAAAATGGCATTTCTCACATCTGAGGGTTTGCTTGAAAACTTGGTTATGCCCTTTGGTCTCACCAATGCGCCAGCTGTGTTTCAGGATTTCATTAATAAAGTTTTTGCTGACTTCATCGGGCGCTTTGTGGTGATATATTTAGATGACATCCTGGCATTTTCATCTGACAAGGAATCTCACTTGGGTCATCTGAGTGCAGTTCTCCAGAGGTTATGAGAGAATTTGCTGGTTTTTAAACCTGACAAGTGTGTATTTTTTGTCCAAGAGCTGTCCTTTCTTGGGGTCATTCTGTCTGCTAAAAGGTTTTGCATGGACCCTGGAAAAGTACAGGTCATTGTTCATTGTGTGCAACCCAAAGACCTGAGCGGTGTTCAGCGCTTTTTGGGGTTTGCTAATTATTATCGGAGATTTATTAAAGGGCTTTCTCAGGTGGTCAAGCCTCTAACTGATATCACTTGTAAGGGGGCTGATCTTAAAAACTGGTCAGTCTCAGCAGTTACCGCATTTTCTTCATGGAAAAAATGTTTTATGTCTGCTCCTGTGTTGGTCCAACCTGATCCGTCTGAACTATTCATTGTTGAGGTAGATGCATCGGAGGTGGGAGTGGGGGCAGTGTTGTTTCAAGGACCTGCCACTTTGACTAACTTGAGACCTTGTTCATTTTTCTCCAAGACATTTTCTCCTGCTGAGAGAAATTATTATGTCGGGAATCGGGAGTTATTAGCCATAAAACTGGCTTTTGGAGAATGGAGGCACTTTTTGGAGGGGGCTGTTCACCGGATTATGGTGATTACGGACCACAAGAACTTATCCTACATTGAGTCAGCTAAACTCTTAACTCTTAGGCAGTGTCACAACTCCCGGGTATTACTGCTGAGGGGGAGCTGTACACAGCAGCAAGGGAGCTGAGTAAAGCGCCGGGTAACTAAGTAGGTAACAACCAGGACCTGAATCATGTGACAGAGTAGGAAGTGGTCGTGGGTGGAGTCAGACGTAGGGGTACAGAAGAGACGATGAACACAGAAGAGTAGTCAAACAAGCTAATATCAGAACCAGGAGATTGCGAGGTATCAAATGGGTGAGACAGGGAACAGTTGGAAGGGAAGCCAGAGGTCAGAAATCCAGAAGAACAAATGAGCAGAGTAAAGCAAGGAAACAATTGCAAACCGTGCACACACTCCAAGGGTCAGGCACACAGACTAGATGAAAGTATAGCTGACAGAGAATTCTAGCCTGGAGTGGGTATAAACACCTTTCCCAGATCCAAAGGGAGGCCAGCAAAATTAACCCTGAGAGAACAGGACATTAAACATGTCCTAACCATGACAGGCAGGCAAGGTGGTCACTTTTTTTTTCACAATTCAATTTTTCCATCCTCTTTCAGCCTTGTTCCAAGAACGTAAAGGTCGATGCCTTGTCTCACAGTTTGGATCCAGTATCACCTCCCGAAACTCCTTTCTCCATTCTTCAGCACGGGGTGGTAGTTGCTGGGGTGTCCTCTGAGTTGGAGCAGGACATTCGTGAAGCTCAGTCTCTTGCTCCTCCATCATTGCCTGTGAATAAGCTCTTTGTCCCTGTTCAGTATCGGTTTAGGGTTCTCTGTGAGTTTCATGACTCTGCTGTAAGTGGGCATCCAGGGGTCTCGGATACCCAGAGAGCTATGGCTAGACTGTTCTGGTGGTCCTCCAAGTCTTCTGACATCACCAGGTTTGTGTCTGCTTGTGATATGTGTGCCTGTGCTAAAAGCTTCCATAACCGGCCAGCCGTGGAATTGGTGCCATTGCCAATTCCAGATAGACCTTGGACTCATTTGTCCATGGATTTTAACACTGATCTCCCTCCTTCCATTGGTAAAACTGTGGTGTGGGTACAACAGGAACAAGAAAAAAGACGTCACACTATATATAATGGGGACCACCAAACAAGTAGTATGTAAATCACATTTAAATTCTTTATTATGTCAACCAAGAAAAACACAAGGCAGCACACCACACTTTTAAAAGCATTTAAAAACAGAATAAGACATCAAAGGTTCCAAATAAGGAACCCCCCCCCCCCCCCCCCTTGGACATGTAGTATAATAGGCATCATACAATATTGTAGTTAGTAAAGTTGCCAAAGATACACTATTCAGTTTGAAATAAGGTTAAGTATAAGTTTTGCTGGCCTAACATGACAATAGATTATTACAAGTATAAGAGGTCAAATTAGTATCTGGCCCAGCTCGCAGTACTTTAGGGGAGTATATCCCAGTGAGCATGCCCACACCTGCTATAGTGGTAAGTAAAAGCCGAAGGTTGTGCAACCTGTAGTAACAATAACAGGATACAAAAAAATATGCATCACATATCAACTGTTCATAGTAAATCCCCCAAATAAACAGAGTATACAATAGTAAACCGAAGGTGATCAGCCTCCAGCACTTGAGATATGTCAATATAACAAATAAATGTAAAAACCCTCAAGCTGTTGAACTCAATCATGGAGAGAACATGTGTACATAATGAGGACAACCCCAGACAAAACAGGTTACTAAAGATAGAGATTATGCTCAATGAGTGTCCCAGAGGTGTAACCGAGCACCAACAGGAGTGTGCAGAGCCCCCTCACAGCCAGGTACATGCCTGTGTGTGGGGCTGAATAGATGCAATAAGAGAGAGCCCCCTCAGCTGTGCAGAGCAAAATGCTGCCACACCCTTACAGATGAGAATAGTACTGCAAATAAAACATGACCAGGATACCTATCCCTACAGCTGTCCAAGGGGCCAAAGCCCAACGCGTGTCGTCAGGAGCAGGTGCCGCAATGTGCGGCCGACCACTATTTATATACACATGTAACACATACCCCAATTACTGGATGCACTGCAGCTGTGAAGCGGCGTCATGAACTTGCTATGGTGGAGCAGGAGAGCGGCGTTCCCCATGCCGGATATGGTCACAGAATACACCCGTAAATCCGGGAGTACCAAGATGGCCGAGTAGGCTCCTAATGCGCATGCGCGGACCTAGCGTCAATGAGTACAAAGATGGATACAATAAGAGCGTATTGCGCAGGCGCCGAGCGAACTCCATCCCCTGCAGGAGGAAGGTAGTAGGCAGGACACCATAATGCTTACTACAATGGCCCGCATAGTTCACGGGCTAAAACCGAGAAATAAACACACCCACAACCCAGGGAACGGCGACTCCACTAGAGATTAATAAACCTTAACCATAGCCATAGGTGCGTGAGAGGCACAAGAGATAGTACCGCCGCCAAAGATGCTGGCATGAACAGAAAGAACACTTCATGTATAAACGCGGTACTCGTTCAATGATACAATGCGATTCAAAAATGCTGTGCAGAGATAGATATGGGACATCAAGATGGTAACTAGCAGGCTCACATAGTACTGAGATCAGTATCGTGCAAGAAGACCCCATCCAAACCCTCCATTTTTTCTATTACACTGTGGTGTGGGTAGTGGTTGACAGATTTAGTAAACAGGCGCATTTTGTCCCGTTGGACTACCTAACGCTGAAATTTTATCCATGTTATTTATTGAGCATGTTGTGCGGTTGCATGGTGTGCCTATGAATTTGGTGTCTGATAGAGGGGTACAATTTGTGTCCAAGATCTGGAGGGCTTTCTGTAGGAGACTGGGTATTGATTTGACCTTCTCCTCTGCCTGGTATCCTGAAACCAACGGGCAGATGGAGAGAACCAACCAGTCACTTGAACAAATTTTGTGGTGTCTTGCCACTTCTCAGGAAGATGACTGGTGCTCCGTACTGCTGGTGGCTGAATTTGCATTCAATAATTGGGTTAATCAGTCCACTGGTAC
The DNA here is from genome assembly GCF_032444005.1 of Ranitomeya imitator. NCBI lineage: Eukaryota > Metazoa > Chordata > Amphibia > Anura > Dendrobatidae > Ranitomeya > Ranitomeya imitator. The sequence continues at coordinate 517,203,681 of NC_091285.1, forward strand.
TTCTCTGTTTTTAGGGTTTTCACCCCCATTTTGGTGAATTTTCCGGCTGGATTCGGGGTGCTCAGGGGCTGATTCGACGGTTCAATAGTTGGAGAAGGTGTGGAGGGAGGTTAAGAAGAACAATGGGGTGGCTAAGGGCAAACAAAAACATTTTGCTGCTAAGCTATGATCTGTGGGACCTAAGTTGCTGGTGGGAGACAAGGTGTGGTTCTCTATCAGGAACATACGTCTGAAGGTTCCTTCTGTTAAGCTAGGTCCTAACTTTATTGGTCCTTACGAGGTCATTGAGGTTGTCAACACAGTTGCCTTCTGTTTACGCTTACCTCCATCTCTTCGGATCCCCAATGTATTCCATAGTCCCTTCTTAAGCCATGTGATTCTTCCTCTGCTGGGTCGCCATCCCCTCCACCTCCTGTCTTGGTGGATGGTCAGACTGATTATGAATTGAACAGATTGTCGATTCTCGGAGGGTTCGTAGTTCACTTCAGTACTTGGTCCATTGGAGGGGTTACGGTCCTGAGGAGTGATCTTGTGCTCCGGTGCGTTCCGTTCATGCTGATCATCTGGTTCGGGGATGTTTCATTCACGTTATCCTGGAAACCCGGGGGGTCTGATGGCCCCCTTGAGAGGAGGGTACTGTCATGATCCAGTCCGGGTTTTGAGTCCTTTTGAGTCCCCTTTTCCCAGGCTGATCATGTATAGGGTTAACTTTGCTCTGCCTCATTCTGGGTTCAGGTTTGCTATTTAGCTATACTGCATCCTGCAGGCGGTGTCAGTTATATTTTCTGCCTACGACGTGAGTATCTGACTCTGGTAGTACCCTGATTGGTCCTTCTGCACTTTCTGACCTTACCCGTGTCTATTCCTCCTTTCCTGCCCATCCTGTCTTAGTGTTTCCTAATTGTTTTTGGATCTCCTGTTGTTTGACTCGGCATTGACTCTGACTTGTCTTTTTCTCTGGTCCCTGGTACTTCTATTTTTTGTCTGGTATTGACCCTTTGGCTCTCCACTGACTCTGCTTGTTTTTTCCCTTTGCACTGTGTGACGGTCTAGGTTATGACTCGGCTTGCTTAACTATTCTGCTACCACCTGGTGGTAGCTTTGCTGCAGCACTGAAGGTCTGTCCTTGCAGACTTATTATTATCCTTCCACTCTACTGCTATTTAGTGGAAGTTGCAGCTACCTGCATAGCTGCAGAGCGACAATATGTTTCCAATCTCCTGAGACCCATTCTTTTTGCTGATTTTCCCTTTTGCAATTTATTAATATTTTTTTTATGATATATGTTTTTAAAGTAACTCAATTCATAATACATTGTATAATCTATCAAGGTGTGGAAACTTCTTTATAGGATATATGCTGTGTAAAATATAATGAAAACAAGAATGCATTGGTTTGGACATCTCTTATAGCCATATTTTATTTACCTCTGACCATCCTTGCTTTTGGTAGACTTTACCTCTCTAACATACTCTTCTACACAGTCATGTGATTTAGTTGAAAATTAATCTTTTAGCTGTTTCTCATTAGCACCATTTACTTTTCCAGCCTTTTATTAACCCTGTCCCAACTTTGTTGAGCTGTGTTGCTGTTATCAGTTTCTAAATTACTTAATTTTTTCAAATGAAATTGGAAAAATGTTTAACTTCTCATGTGTGTTCTATGTTCTGTTGGGAATAAAATATGGCTAAGACATTTTCAAATCATTGCTTTTTTTTATTTGCAAAGCATCCCAACATTCTTGGAATTGGAATTGTATCAAACAATGTTTTAACACAGAGTTCTTAGATGCATTATTATAAAACCAATAGAAAAGTCAAAGGAATACCCATTCTTCAATATAAAGGTGCTCTACTAAATTATACAATAATTACCCTCCTACCTTTTCACACCTACCCAGTATGTGACCTCCTCTGGCTTGTGGAGGTGGTGCGGATGAATGCATTTTCCTATATTCTAAATTTAGTATGATTATTTGCTTTGAGAAATCTTGGATTCTTAGAGCTCACAACACATACATACGTTAAGTCAGCAGTCAACACAAATGTCATACCGGTATTTTTATGTGAGGGTTTTTTTCTGCAGAAGCATTAAGAGAATATTGTTTTTAATTATACAACTACATGGCAATTACACATATAAATAATTCTACCTGTTAATAATAGTAGAGATGTGATCATTAAAAGGGTTTATAGGATTACAATAAAAATCCATCTTTGTCTAGAGGTTAGGTATGAGATTGCAGATTAGTCCAACTGAAATATGATACAGAGTTGCTATACCACATATAACCTGTAGACTGTGGTGGCAGTCATGATTACTATCCTGGACAACCTCGTTAACACATGCTCTCAGCGGAATCTTTCACTGTCTCATTATTTAGTGACACTATTTTCTCCATTTGGGTTAAGCTATCTAAAACCACTCATGCACTTTAGATAGCTGTCAGTCAAATGATGGTTTGGCTGATCGTCTGTCTGGCAACTATCTCGTCCAACTCTCCCATACATGTGAGCGCTTGCTCAGCCCAACATTTCTGTGTTCTCTATTAGAACTACTGGCATACATCTCTGGTGGCGACTTATCTCTTAGAGAATAAAGAATCAGTAGTCCAAAATCAGATAAGCCATATCCTTAACTCACTTCACATCATGTAGCGAAGGAGAGTTGGGGCCCCCATACACATTAAACTACAGTCTGAACCTGTCGATATTGGCAGGTTGGCTGAATTTAGGCTATTGTATGTGGGGGGGGGGGGCCTTAAAGGGGTATTCCCATCTCCAAGATCCCATTCCAATATGCAGTAGGTGTAATAATAATAATATTAGCAAATACCTCCAATTAAAAGTGTATTATAGTTTTTCTGTTTTACTATGTCTCTTTCCTCATGTGCAGGCATTGTAGGACCTTAGGTATTCATAGTTATGATCACTGATATAATGACAATTAACTAGTTGCTCAGGTCCTGTAATGCCCGCGCAAGACGAAGGATCAGCAAATCAGAAAAACTATACTACATTTCTAATAGGAGATATTTGCTAATATTATTATTACACCTACTACATATTGGGATAGGATCTTGGAGAAAGAATTGCCCTTAAAGTTTAAACAAAAAAGGGATGATTTTGGTGTTTGTGAATTGACAATTTTATATTAGTTTGTAGTTAGTAGGGATTATTTTGATCTTCACTATTCTAAGTGTTTCATCCTAAATTTTACATTATTCATTCAGCTCTGTATAGGCCTCTTTGTCTGCCAAATCCCACGAAAGTCAGTTTGTCTTTAACAAGGTAAATCATACTTACTTTTGGGCTTTATACCTGAGAATCCTAGGATGAGAATATTCTATATGCTTCCCAAGATTCATAAGCCAGGCAACCCAGGGAGGCCAATTATTCCAAGGGCGAGAATATTCACTGAAAAAAAATCTGAGTATGGGTAGAGAATGTGCTTAAGCTGAAAAAAGAAAACAGCAATGTACTTACAAGACTCTACATACAGTGGGGCAAAAAAGTATTTAGTCAGTCAGCAATAGTGCAAGTTCCACCACTTAAAAAGATGAGAGGCGTCTGTAATTTACATCATAGGTAGACCTCAACTATGGGAGACAAACTGAGAAAAAAAAATCCAGAAAATCACATTGTCTGTTTTTTTAACATTTTATTTGCATATTATGGTGGAAAATAAGTATTTGGTCAGAAACAAAATTTAATCTCAATACTTTGTAATATATCCTTTGTTGGCAATGACAGAGGTCAAACGTTTTCTGTAAGTCTTCACAAGGTTGCCACACACTGTTGTTGGTATGTTGGCCCATTCCTCCATGCAGATCTCCTCTAGAGCAGTGATGTTTTTGGCTTTTCGCTTGGCAACACGGACTTTCAACTCCCTCCAAAGGTTTTCTATGGGGTTGAGATCTGGAGACTGGCTAGGCCACTCCAGGACCTTGAAATGCTTCTTACGAAGCCACTCCTTCGTTGCCCTGGCGGTGTGCTTTGGATCATTGTCATGTTGAAAGACCCAGCCACGTTTCATCTTCAATGCCCTTGCTGATGGAAGGAGGTTTGCACTCAAAATCTCACGATACATGGCCCCATTCATTCTTTCATGTACGCGGATCAGTCGTCCTGGCCCCTTTGCAGAGAAACAGCCCCAAAGCATGATGTTTCCACCACCATGCTTTACAGTAGGTATGGTGTTTGATGGATGCAACTCAGTATTCTTTTTCCTCCAAACACGACAAGTTGTGTTTCTACCAAACAGTTTCAGTTTGGTTTCATCAGACCATAGGACATTCTCCCAAAACTCCTCTGGATCATCCAAATGCTCTCTAGCAAACTTCAGACGAGCCCGGACATGTACTGGCTTAAGCAGTGGGACACGTCTGGCACTGCAGGATCTGAGTCCATGGTGGCGTAGTGTTACTTATCGTAGGCCTTGTTACATTGGTCCCAGCTCTCTGCAGTTCATTCACTAGGTCCCCCCGCGTGGTTCTGGGATTTTTGCTCACCGTTCTTGTGATCATTCTGACCCCACGGGGTGGGATTTTGCGTGGAGCCCCAGATCGAGGGAGATTATCAGTGTTCTTGTATGTCTTCCATTTTCTAATTATTGCTCCCACTGTTGATTTCTTCACTCCAAGCTGGTTGGCTATTGCAGATTCAGTCTTCCCAGCCTGGTGCAGGGCTACAATTTTTTTTCTGGTGTCCTTTGACAGCTCTTTGGTCTTCACCATAGTGGAGTTTGGAGTCAGACTGTTTGAGGGTGTGCACAGGTGTCTTTTTATACTGATAACAAGTTTAAACAGGTGCCATTACTACAGGTAATGAGTGGAGGAAAGGGGAGACTCTTAAAGAAGAAGTTACAGGTCTGTGAGAGCCAGAAATCTTGATTGTTTGTTTGTGACCAAATACTTATTTTCCACCATAATATGCAAATAAAATGTTAAAAAAACAGGCAATGTGATTTTCTGGATTTTTTTTTCTCAGTTTGTCTCCCATAGTTGAGGTCTACCTATGATGTAAATTACAGACGCCTCTCATCTTTTTAAGTGGTGGAACTTGCACTATTGCTGACTGACTAAATACTTTTTTAGAGGAGCATGCATGGTATATAAAAGTCTTCTCACTCAGATATGCCAGGCCTAGCTTGTCACTTTCCAAAAGAAAAAATGTTACCCCTTACACCTCAAATTTTGTAGTAAGTCATAAATCCTTGTGACAGATTTAATTCTGTTTCAATGGTATCAAAGACTGTCATACCTTTTTGTTCACAGACCCTTTGATGTTTTTGAGATTTGAAGTTGCCTTTTGATATACCTTTTTCATATTTTTAATGTTATGTCCTGGAACACAGAAATGTTTAGCCCCAGGTTGCTGGTTTTCTTTTGTCTGTAATCGTGTGGCGATGAGACCTCGTCCTTGCCCTTAGTTTCTGTCCTTATTAAGATGTCGTCAATGTAATGGAAATAAACCAAAAGTTTGATGTAACAGGATGATAAAAAGTATTTCTCCAGTTTAGTCATGAAAAGATTGGCATACTGGGGTGCCACATTGCTGCCCATTGCAGTTCTGTTGTGTTATGGTTATAGCTCCTCACTGAAACAGAAAAGGTTATGCGTGATGACAAACCTGGGAGATAATACAGACTCAGAAGGCATCCCATTAGCTTTCAGAAGCATTTGGCAGGCAGTTAGTCCATCTTCATGTGGGATCTATAATATAACGCTGGGAGCGTCACTCTGTCCGAAGCCTTAATAGACTGCGCAGGCGCGACGCTCCTAGCGTTACATTATAGAAAAAATGCCGCCGAGAGCAGGGGGTCGGGAGCAAATCAGATCTCATACTTTGCACTGACTAGGGGCAATACTCTGAAAAACCGTGTTTGCTAATTGAGATTCTGGTTTGGCTTTTATCCTAAGTCATGTGGCAAGGCTCATTAAAGGGTTGATATTGACATTAAGGATTATTAGTTCCAATAGGTGTTTCTAGTCTTTTCCATCTCTGAAGAGGCAATTTGCATTCAAAATCTGAAGAATCTGCTCCAGAGACAGTGAGAGCATCAGGTCTCTGATCTTCAAATGATATTGGGACAATAAAACTTTCACACCACTTCTCTAAGCTAATGAAGTATCAACTCTGTGAAATCAGTTTCTTCGTTTTGATAAATTGTCCAATTATTATGTCATGTCACTGCTATTTTTGTGTAAGTATTTGTATTTCTTCAGATACTTTGTTATACTATGCCTGATGAAGAGATCTAAGAAGTCTTGAAACTTTGTGAGGCAGCAAGGGGGGTCATATATGAGAGCTGGTATGTGTCCCCCAGATGCATATAGATACATATTAAACCCGCTGGCAAAGCAAAACATCTGTGATTACAATGTATAGTAAAAGTGAGTGTGAATTTGGATGAAGTAGTTGACCAAGTCAGATTTTAGGAAGAACCAACTTGGGCTTTTATTTTTGGAGGGTTTGGGCAGTGGCTCTATTTCCATGACTCCCATTTAAACTCTCAGTTTTGTCTTGGGTGTGTCAGTTTTTGGTTGTGCAATCTGAAGAACAGGAGGCTCTGTGCAACCCAGGCCTGTGTGAAGTTAGCACAGAGCCAGGAACTTCAAAGCTGCTGATGCACCCAACAGATATGGTGGTGCAGCTTGGAAGCTTGGATGCAGACTGTTTTGAGGACGCGGCTGCGAATCGGAGGATATTGCTTACCTATTTTAGTGAGTTTTCTTGAATAGAGATGTTTTTTGTTGAACTTTCTGGGGTCCCTGCCTATCTGTCACACTGTGTAAACACTGCTGCACTACAGCTTGCAACGTCACTTATTTTACTTTTGCTAGCCATTAAAAGGTATCATCAACTGTTTAACACAGTACTAAAAACCTTTTTTATCAGGTTAATGTAAGAACACTACTAACAGATGAGTTTGGGAATGTTGTGAGCCAAACAGCAAAATTTCAAGACTTGGTCACATTTGCAACCTATATGAGCTACAGCTGGGTTTCTGTACTGCAACTAAACGGCATTTAAATTAATGGGCTGAAGAACAAGAGAGCTGTTTCTGGAGAAAAGACACACAGTATTTTACATTTCAGACAACTTATTTACATTATGCAGAGATTTTCATATTCTCATACAAGGCTGCCAACAGGAATTTAAGTGTCCCATGCTAGCAAAATTTTCATGCCCCTTCACTGCCTACACCCCTCGAACCTTCCACAGTCTCACTGCCCACTCTTGCAGAAACTCCTCTTCTGCACCACATCCTCACCAATCACACTTTAACAATGCCCATCGAACACCATATCACGTACATAGCCATTTTGCTTAGGCCAAAAGATTTTTTAATCCTTCACCATGACAAGGTGGACTCTTTTTGGCAGGGCCTACTCTACTCTAACCTATTTAAAATGTGCTAAAATACCCAATACTCTTTTTAGTTATATTGTTCTTTATTTTTCTTTAAGGAAATGTGTCCCATATATTTTTTAAAATAATCAATAATTACACACCACATATCACCACCACATAGTGACCAAATAATACCACATACAAGGGAAAAATACCATGCTCCCCTCAACCATCAATACAGCACAATTTGCTCCCATGACACCCAGTTCATCATTTGCTCCCATTCACACCAAAGTCATCATTATTTGCACTTCCCCACATCAATACATCGCTAATAGTGATAAGCGAGTGTACTCGTTGCTCTGGGTTTTCCAGAGCATGCTCGGGTGATCTCAGAGTATTTGTTAGTGTTCGGAGATTAAGTTTTCATTGCTGCAGCTGAATGATTTACAGCTATTAGCCAGCTTGATTACATGGGGGGATTCCCTAGCAACCTGGCAACCCCCACATGTACTCAGCCTGGCTAATAGCTGTAAATCATTCAGCTGCCGCGATGAAAACTAAGTCTCCGAGCAGTCATAAATACTCGGAGACCACCCGAGCGTGCTCTGGAAAACTCAAGCAACGAGTACACTCACTCATCACAAATCAATAACTTTTCCCCATCCCTCAATTCATCATCATTTAATTCATTTTATTAAAAAAATCCCCTGCAGCTCCACTTCTGGTATCCAGCGTGCGTGTATGCATGCGCTGCAGCCTGTGTGATGACGTTATCACGTAGCTACCATCACCAGCATGTCACTGAAGAGGGCAGTAATGCTCTGTTGGCAGCCCTGTTCTCCAATGTAATGCCACTGAGACATTTTGCTGCAGTGTGGCTTGGTCCTGATGAAGAGGTTTCTAAACCTTGAAATACGTTGACATAATAAACCGCAATAATGCTTCAACTTTGTGTGTGATCGTACTTTTGAACCTTGAGCAGCGCAGACTCTGAACCACTGTATTCCTCATTTATTGCATCGTATCTCATGCCTTTACATGCATCTATAGGATTTGTGACTTACAACCCCGTCAGGCGAACGTATCTGTAATATTTTATACCAGTTGGTCATCAAATAAGTCCCTATTTGTGCTTTTTTGTCTCTCCAGTGTTACCATTTGAATGAAGAATAAACATCTAATGCTTGCTGAAACTTATGCATGAGCATCAACAATTGACATGGGTCTTGGTTAAGGTCCGTCCACAGATTGTTAGACTTTTACAGATCTACTGTTGTTTGCTTGCCTATTTACACAGGCAGACCAAAGAAAACTAGATTGCTTATTGTGCCTAGACTGCATTGGCTCTTCACAGCACAAGTCCTGTTTACACAGGACAAAAGAAACATCCAAAAACATATCAAAATATAAACAGTTACCCTCAGGTCAAAAAGACATTGATTCCCATTATAATCAGAAAATGGGGTGTGTTAGAAAACTATGCAGCCTAGAGAGTGGATTCAGAGTATCCAAACACACCACTACAGAAGGATGTATATTAAAAATATTAGATTTTATTCAGAAAAGTATGATACAAAATATAAAATATCATGAATCACAGGTATTATGAAATATTAATAAGGGGTAAATAAGACGAAAAATTAATCAAGCAAGATAAGAGTGGTAAAGTGGAGTAGTAACAGGCTATAGGTAAGTATGTATCAAGTCTACCATATGGAACTATCCTGAGGCACAAAAGAATGCCAAATTAGGTAATAAAGTGCATAAAGCACAAAAGTATTAACGTCATTTAGGCCTTGCATATAATTAGTGGATTCAAAACCTACCCATATTGTAGTATAACGCCCATCCACGATGCCACAAACATCGTCATCTGTGACCTATTTGCTTGTAATCATTGTGTGGGCATAAAAGCTGACTGAGTTTCTGGGATCCAGACAGACTCTTGCATCTTTCATCCAGCCACTGACGTTTCTGGATTGTGAGTCATGGGGAAAGCAAAAGAATTGTCAAGGGATCTGAGGGAAAAGGTAGTTGAACTGTATAAAACAGGAAAGGGATACAAGAAGATATCCAAGGAATTGATAATGCTAGCCAGCAACATTCAAACTGTGATTAACAAATGGAAAATCAAGGGCTCTGTACAAACAAAACCACCGTCAGGTAGACCAACAAAAATTTCTCCCACAACTGCCAGGAAAATTATACAGGATGCAAAGAAAAACCCACAAATAACATAAGCTGAAATACTGGACTCTCTGAAAACTGGCGGTGTGGCTGTTTCAAGATGCATAATAAGGAGACACTTGAAGAAAAATGGGCTGCATGATCGAGTCGCAAGAAGAAAACCAAAACAGCGCAAATGACCCAAAGTATCTTGCCTACAATACGCAAAACAGCACAGAGACAAGCCTCAAAACTTCTGGAACAAGGTAATTTGGAGTGATGAGACCAAAATTTCACTTTTTGGCCACAGCCATAAATGTTACATTTGGAGAGAGGTCAACAAGGCCTATGATGAAAGGAACACTGTTCCTTCTGTAAAGCATGGAGGTGGACCGCTGATGTTTTGGGGATGTGTTAGCTACAACGGCTCAGGAAACTTGGTCAAAATTGAACAAAAGATGAATGCAGCACTTTATCAGCAAATACTGGAGGCAAAGTTGCAATCATCAGCCCGGAAGCTGCGCATGGGACGTACTTGGACATTCCAACATGACAACGATCCAAAACACAAGGCCAAGTCGACCTGTCATTGGCTACAGCAGAACAAAGTGAAGGTTCTGGAGTGGCCATTTCAGTCTTCTGACTTCAATTGAACCACTCTGGAGAGATCATAAGCACACGGTTCATGCTAGACAGCACAGGAATTTACAGGAACTGGAGGCTTTTTGCTAAGAAGAGTGGGCAGCTTTACACTCTCAGAAAATAAAGAACCTCATCCACAACTACCACAGAAGACTTCAAACTGTCATTGATGTTAGATGGGGCAAAACACAGTATTAAGAAATGGGGTATGTGAACTTTTGATCAGGGTCAATTGCATGTTTTGGGTTGTCATTATGATAGAGAAAACACAGTAGTTTGACAATAAATGGCTTCATCCAACTACTAACCATTAGCGGAGAAAAAGTTTTGGTGTTATCATTCATAGTCTCTGAAAAAAGGCCAAGAAAGCAAAAATTCTGCCGGGGTATGTAATCATTTGAGCACAACTGTAAGTAATTTATGTTATTTACATGTACTATTACTATTTATTTACTTACTGCAAGGTATTTGCTCATTTTGTTTTTACCTTAGATTTTGCCTTATTAGGTGGCCATAGTGGTACAGTGGTGGAGACACTATGCTGGACGCAGGAGTAGTAATGGGCGAACCCGTTGATGTTCAGGTCCAGCGGGTTCGGCCAAGCATCTTAAAAAAAAAGTTTGGTTCCAGTGTCAGAATGGTATCCAAACGCAAACCCGATTCCGGGCCCCATTCAAATGAATAGGGAGTCCAAACATCTGGTGTTTCACACACTATAATCTGTGTGATAGTGTGGGAAACACCAGCTCTGGTCAGCGATAAGTCCCTGTGGTAAATGCTACTGTTCCTGCTCTGTCATACACATGTCATCATGTGAGCCAGCAGCTGTGATGGGCAGTAAAAAGCGGTTATCACTGGTCACTGGCGTCAGCTGATGAAAGTACCACTCTCATCATCGTATGCCCGGGCTTACTGATAGCAGCAAGAGCAGACATATGATAATTAAAGTGTTCATCATTCGGCACCACTGCAATACATAAATACAAAAATGCTGTGGGGTCCCCTCTAATTTTGCATTCCAGCGCAGGCAAAACTGAAAGCTGCAGACCTCAGCTGCCAGTGTTATCGTGGCTGGTTATCAAAAAAGAGGGGGATCCCTTCTCCGTTTTTTTAAATTATTTAAATTAATGGATCTCCCCCAATTTTTGATAAACAGCCAAGCTAAAGCAGACAGCTAGGGTTTGGTATTCTCAGACTGGGAAGGGGCCATGGAAATTGGATCTACCCAGCCTAAAAATGATAGCCTGCAGCTGACTCAGAAAAGGCACTTTGCCTGCCTCTTCCCACTTACCCTGGTGCAGTGGCAAGTGTGGTAATATTTGTCTGGTTGATGTCAGCTTTGTAATTTCAGCTGACATCAAGCCCACAGGTTAGTAATGGAGAGCTGTTTATAAGACAGCCACATAGTCAAATGTAATAAAAGCACATGGAAAATTCCTTTATTTGAAATAAAAACACAGACTCCTTTATTTAAAAGATGCACTCCCCACCCCTTTTCTCCTATTTATTACTGTTAAATTAAAAACAATAAAACACCATATTCTTCACCTGTCCGACGATAATCCATTTGTCCCATGATGTGCTCGAACTTTGCTACTTCTGGATTGCATGGCTGAGCGGTGGCATGATGCAACCACTCAGCTATGAATCGATGAGACACTGAGCTGAGTCTGAGATCGCAGCTTCAGTGATCTGCAGTGACGTCATTGAGGTTTCTGCCAATCAGGCAGTGTTTCTCAGGCTTAGCTCAGAGTCTCCTGGATTTACAGCTGAGCGGTCGCTCATGTCACTGCTCAGTCTTGCAATCCAGAAGTATCAGAGATGGGCTCTTCATGGGACAAATGAATTCATGGCAGAAAGGTGAGGAATATGGTGTTTCATTATTTTTAGTTTGACAGTACTAAATGGCTAAAGGAGGGTGAGGAATGTTTATTTCACGTAAAGTTTTTGCTTTGCTTGTTTTTTCAGTTAAAATACATTTTTGTGTGTGTCTTTTTTTTATTTTCATTACAGGGTTAGTAATGAGGCGTCTTATAGATGCCTCTCCATTACAAACCTCTGGGCTTGATTATGACATCAACCTTGCAAATATTACCCCACTTGCCACCGCACCAGGGCTAGTAGGAAGAGTGAGGCTAAGTGCCAGAATTGGCATTTTTTATGGTTGCACGATTTCTGGGGTGGCTAAGAGCTGATTTTCTTAACTTTGGAGGGGACCAATATCCATCAACCTTCCTAGGCTATTAATATCTGTCTGCAGCTATCAGTTTAGCCTTTTGCTGGTTATTAAATATAGTGGGGACTAGGGTTGAGCGAAACGGGTCGTTCATTTTCATAAGTCGCCGACTTTTGGCAAAGTCGGGTTTCATGAAACCCGACCCGATCCCTGTGTGGGGTCGGCCATGCGGTATGCGACTTTCGCGCCAAAGTCGCGTTTCAATTATGCGAAAAGCGCCATTTCTCAGCCAATGAAGGTGAACGCAGAGTGTGGGCAGCGTGATGACATAAGTCTCAGTCCCCACCATCTTAGAGAAGGGCATTGCAGTGATTGGCTTGCTTTCTGCGGCGTCACAGGGGCTATAAAGGGGCGTTCCCGCCAACCGCCATCTTACTGCTGCTGATCTGAGTATAGGGAGAGGTTGCTGCCGCTTCGTCAGAAGCAGGGATAGCGTTAGGCAGGGTACATTAACCCCCAAACCACTTGTGCTGTAGCGATTTCCACTGTCCAACACCACCTTTTCTTAGCAGGGACATTGGAGGCTAAATTTTTTTTTCCTCAGCGCTGTAGCTCATTGGGCTGCCCTAGAAGGCTCCCTGATAGCTGCATTGCTGTTTGTACACCGCTGTGCAAACCAACTGCTTTTTTCAAAGCACAAATCCTGTTGCTCCTTCCTTTCTGCACAGCTTTCTTGTTTGTTTGTCCACGCTTTTGACTTTTTTGTGCAGCAGTCCACTTCTTGTTATTGCTGCCTGCCATACATTGCTGAGATTACTGCAGGGAGATAGTAATTGTAGGACAGTCCCTTTTTTTTTTTTTTTTTGTTTCGTTATATCTCGTCAAGCCACTTTCTGCCACAGAAAATATACTATAAGACAGTGGCCCAGATTTATTCACTAGTCTCCCTGAAGGAAAAAAAAAAAAAAGGTGCAGATTAAAATTGGCAAATCTGTATCAGTGGCAGTCCTGTGTGTGGCATCTGTGTGTCATTTTCTGGTACAGAAAACATACAGTCTAACAGTGGGCCTGATTTCTTGCCAATTCTCCCATAAATAAAAAAAAATAGTGGGAGAATAAGATTGGCAATTTTGCCTCAGTGCCAGTGCTGTGTGTGGCATCTGTCTCAAATTGTGTGCCACATTAAACCTAGTGTGTAATACTGGGCCAGATTTCTTTTCAATTCTCCCTGAAAAACTAAAAATAGTGGGAGATTAAGATTGGCATTTCTGCCTCATTGCCAGTGCTGTGTGTGCCACCTGTTTCAAATTTTGCTCCACATTAAACCTAGTGTGTAATACTGGGCCAGATTTCTTTTAAATTCTCCCTAAAAAAAAAAAATAGTGGGAGAATAAGATTGGCATTTCTGCTTCAGTGTCAGTGCTGTGTGTGCCACCTGTTTCAAATTTTGCGCCACATTAAACCTAGTGTGTAATACTGAGCCAGATTTCTTTTAAATTCTCCCTGAAAAAAAAAAAAAAGTAGTGGGAGATTAAAGAGCCACTGTCACCCCCCTCCAGCCGTTATAAACTAAAAGAGCCACCTTGTGCAGCAGTAATGCTGCATTCTAACAAGGTGGCTCTTTTAGTTTTTGTTTCTGTTATTCCCACAATAAATGTATTTATAATTTCTCTGAAATACCTGTCTTTGTCCATGGAGGCGGGTCTGAAGCCTCCTCTTAGAAGCGCCCAACTGCCGTCATTCATCTGTTGGGTTGATTTTCGCCACCCCCTCAGCGCTTTTATTGTGTGAATTCCGGCGTCTGTGCTCTGCTCTTCTGCCTTGCGCAGGCGCATAGAGCATTTGCCGTCCTAGCACTGGTGCCGGGTTCCGTTCTGCGCCTGTGCGGGCAGTGCGGCCACCCTGTTACTGAATCCCTGCCCCGCACTGTGTTATGCATTATGCACAGTGCGGGGCTGGGATTCCTGGGCATGCGCACTGCGCTTCTCAGACGCTCCCCAGGTCCCCCGCCTTTCAGCGTTGCCGGAATATATAGGTATCCTTGCCGGCGTTTGGAACAGTGCGCATGCCCATACTGCATAACACAGTGCGGGGCGGGGATTCAGTAACAGGCTGGCCGCACTGACCGCACAGGCGCAGAAAGGAACCCGGCACCAGCGCTCAGACGGATAATGCTCTATGCGCCTGCGCAAGGCAGAAGTGCAGAAGAGCAGAGCGCAGGTGCCGGAATTCACACAATAACAGCGCTGAGGGGGCGGCGAAAATCAACCCAACAGATGAGTGACGGCAGTTGGGCGCTTCTAAGAGGAGGCTTCAGACCCGCCTCCATGGAGAAAGACAGGTATTTCAGCGAAATTATAAATATATTTATTGTGGGAATAGCAGAAACAAAAACTAAAAGAGCCACCTTGTTAGAATGCAGCATTACTGCTGCACAAGGTGGCTCTTTTAGTTTATAACGGCTGGAGGGGGGTGACAGTGGCACTTTAAGATTGGCATTTCTGCTTCAGTGCCTCTCCTGTGTGTGCCACCTGTCTCAAATTTTGTGCCACATTAAACCTAGTGTGTAATACTGGGCCAGAATTCTTTTAAATTCTCCCTGAAAAAATAAAAATAGTGGGAGATTAAAATTGGCATTTCTGCCTCATTGCCAGTGCTGTGTGTGCCACCTGTCTCAAATTTTGCGCCACATTAAACCTAGTGTGTAATACTGGGGCAGATTTCTTTTCAATTCTCCCTGAAAAAAAAAAAAGAAGTGGGAGATTAAGATTGGCATTTCTGCCTCATTGCCAGTGCTGTGTGTGTCACCTGTCTCAAATTTTGCGCCACATTAAACCTAGTGTGTAATACTGGGCCAGATTTCTTTTCAATTTTCCCTGAAAAAAAAACAGTGGGAGATTAAGATTGGCATTTCTGCCTCATTGCTAGTGCTGTGTGTGCCACCTGTCTCAAATTTTGCGCCACATTAAACCTAGTGTGTAATACTGGGCCAGATTTCTTTTCAATTCTCCCTGTAAAAAAAAAAAAAAAAGTGGGAGATTAAGATCAGCATTTCTGCTTCAGTGCCACTCCTGTGTGTGCCACCTGTCTCAAATTTTGTGCCACATTAAACCTAGTGTGTAATACTAGGCCAGATTTCTTTTCAATTCTCCCTGAAAAAATAAAAATAGTGGGAGATTAAGATTGGCATTTCTGCCTCATTGCCAGTGCTGTGTGTGCCACCTGTCTCAAATTTTGCGCCACATTAAACCTAGTGTGTAATACTGGGCCAGATTTCTTTTCAGTTCTCCCTGAAAAAAAAATAGTGGGAGATTAAGATTGGCATTTCTGCCTCATTGCCAGTGCTTTGTGTGCCACCTGTCTCAAATTTTGCGCCACATTAAACCTAGTGTGTAATACTGGGCCAGATTTCTTTTCAATTCTCCCTGAAAAAAAAAAGTGGGAGATTAAGATTGGCATTTCTGCTTCAGTGCCACTCCTGTGTGTGCCACCTGTCTCAAATTTTGTGCCACATTAAACCTAGTGTGTAATACTGGGCCAGATTTCTTTTCAATTCTCCCTGAAAAAATAAAAATAGTGGGAGATTAAGATTGGCATTTCTGCCTCATTGCCAGTGCTGTGTGTGCCACCTGCCTCAAATTTTGCGCCACATTAAACCTAGCGTGTAATACTGGGCCAGATTTCTTTTCAGTTCTCCCTGAAAAAAAAATAGTGGGAGATTAAGATTGGCATTTCTGCTTCACAGTGCCACTCCTGTGTGTGCCACCTGTCTCAAATTGTGTGCCACATTAAACCTAGTGTGTAATACTGGGCCAGATTTCTTTTAAATTCTCCCTGAAAAAAAAAAGTAGTGGGAGATTAAGATTGGCATTTCTGCTTCAGTGCCACTCCTGTGTGTGCCACCTGTCTCAAATTGTGTGCCACATTAAACCTAGTGTGTAATACTGGGCCAGATTTTTTTCAAATTCTCCCTGGAAAAAAAAAATAGTGGGAGATTAAGATTGGCATTTCTGCTTCGGTGCCAGTCCTGCGTGTGCCACCTGTCTCTAATTTTGTGCCACAGAAAACCTAGTGTGTAACACTGAGCCAGATTTCTTTTAAATTCTCCCTGGAAAAAAAACAAATAGTGGGAGATTAAGATTGGCAATTCTGCCTCAGTGCCAGTGCTGTGTGTGGCATCTGTCTCTAATTTTGTGCCACAGAACATATACTGTATAAGAGTGGGCCACATTTCTTCAATATTGTCCCAGAAAAAATAAAAAGGGGGAGATTTTAATTGTTAGTGTCTGCATCAGCGTCAGTCCTGTTAGTGGCATATCTGTCTGCCACTGAAGCTGTGTACTGTTATACATTGGGCCTGATTTTCCCTGCAGTCTCACCCACCTATAAAGGGATATATAAATCCAACAGAAGTTTGAGTTCACCTTGTAACTGGTTTTACAGTAACAAATACCGTTAGTTTGGTTACGTTTTTCAAACAATGAGGAAGTCTGGTGGAAGAGGTCGTGGCCGTGGGTGATCATTGGCAGTTGGTAATGATGGTAGTGGTGGTGGAGCATCAGGTGGTCGTGGGAAAAGCAATATAGCACCTAAGTCTCGAGTTGTTGAGCCAAGTTCGTCGTCTGGCTACACAAGGCCTCGAACGCTCCCTTTTCTGGGAGTAGGAAAACCGCTTTTAAAGCCGGAGCAGCAACAACAAGTTTTGGCTTTCCTTGCTGACTCAGCCTCTAGCTCTTTTGCCTCCTCTTCTGAAACTGCTAAATGTAAAAGCAGTGCGTCGTTAGTGGATGTTCACGGTCAGGGACAAGTCGCTTCCTTGTCTTCTTCACCAAGAACAACAGAGAAGGATGCGTCAGGCGACACAACGGGTTACTCCATGGAGCTCTTTACACATACCGTTCCTGGGTTAGAAAGTGAAACAGTTAACAGGCCATGCCCATTACAAGTTGAATCGGACATGGAGTGCACAGATGCACAGCCACAGCCAGATTACTATGCTGTTCCTTTGACTCAGACCAGAACATTGCCCTCGCAGTGTACTGATCCAGAATCAGACCCTGATGAGACTATGGTGCCCCGTCACGAACGCTATACCACCGACTTACACGATGACACAGACGAAGTTGCACACAAGATAGAAGAGGAGGTCATAGATGACCCAGTTGTTGACCCCGATTGGCAGCCATTGGGGGAACAGGGTGCAGGCGGCAGTAGCTCTGAAGCGGAGGAGGAGGAGCCGCAGAAGGCACCAACATCGCAACAGGTTCCATCTGCCAGGCCCGTATCTGGCCAAAAACGCGTGGCAAAACCAAAACCAGTTGTAGGACAGCGTGGCCATCCGGTTAAAGAAGCTCAGTCTGCAATGCCTGAAATGGTATTCGATAATTGAAAGAGTGCAGTCTGGCATTTTTTTAAACAACATACAAATGATCAGCGCAAAGTCATCTGTCAAAAATGTTCAACTACCTTAAGCAGAGGTCAGAATCTTAAAAGTCTAAATACAAGTTGCATGCGTAGACATTTAACCACCATGCATTTGCAAGCCTGGACTCACTACCAAACGTCCCTTAAGGTTGTAGCACCCTCGGCCAATGAAGCTAGTCAGCAACGCTACATCCCTTCCCTCACTGTAAGCCCACCATTTCCCGCACCACCTGCAGTAAATGTGCAGATTTCGTCGCCAGGCCAAAGCAGTCAGGGAATCAGTTTCGTAGTAGGAAACACTGCATGTAGGGCACCAGCAAGAATACCATCTCCAACCCTCTCTCAGTCTGCCATGTCCACCGGCACCCCCGCTAGTTCCACCATCTGCAGCTCTCCAGTCCAGCTCACTCAACATGAGACTCTCATTAGGAAAAGGAAGTACTCATCCTCGCATCCGCGTACACAGCGTTTGAACGCCCACATAGCTAGACTAATCTCGTTAGAGATGATGCCCTACCGGTTAGTTGAAAGCGAAGCTTTCAAAGCCCTGATGGACTACGCTGTACCACACTACGAGCTACCCAGTCGACACTTCTTTTCGAGAAAAGCCATCCCAGCCCTCCACCAGCATGTTAAAGAGCGCATCGTCCATGCACTCAGGCTATCTGTGAGTACAAAGGTGCACCTGACAACAGATGCATTGACCAGTAGGCATGGCCAGGGACGTTACGTGTCCATCACGGCACACTGGGTGAATGTGGTGGATGCAGGGTCCACAGGGGACAGCAATATTGGGACAGTTCTGCCTAGCCCACGGTCTAGGAAACAGTTGGCTGTAGCCGTTCGCCCCCCCCTCCTCCTCCTCCTCATCCTCCTGCAGAAGCGAGAGCTCGTCCACAGACCGCAGTCGCACAACCACTCCATCCGCAGTTGCCACTGTTGCACACCAGGTGTCCCATTATGGGACAGCTAGTGGCAAGCGTCAGCAGGTTGTATTGGCAATTAAGTGTTTGGACGACAACAGACACACCGTGGAAGTTCTGTCCGAGTTCTTGCAGAAAGAAACTAAGTCATGGCTGGGCACTGTACATCTTGAGGCAGGCAAGGTAGTGAGTGATAACGGAAGGAATTTTATGGCTGCCATAGCATTTTCCCAACTGAAACACATTCCTTGCCTGGCTCACACCTTAAACCTGGTGGTGCAGTGCTTCTTGAAAAGTTATCCGGGGTTACCCGACCTGCTCCTCAAAGTGCGCAGACTTTGCACGCATATCCGCCGTTCGCCCGTACACTCCAGTCGTATGCAGAACCATCAGCGGTCTTTGAACCTTCCCCAGCATCGCCTAATCATCTACTTTGCCACAAGGTGGAACTCCACACTGCACATGCTTCAGAGACTGTGCGAACAGAGGCATGCTGTTATGTATTTGTGGGAGGATACGCATACACGGGCAGGCAGTTGGATGGCAGACATGGAGTTGTCAGGTGTGCAGTGGTCGAAGGTACAAGACCTGTGTCAAGTCCTTCAGTGTTTTGAGGAATGCACACGGCTGGTTAGTGCAGACAACGCCATAATAAGCATGAGCATCCCCCTAATGCGTCTGCTGATGCAAAGTTTGATGCACATAAAGGAGCAGGCGTCTGCAGCCGAGGAAGAGGAAAGCCTTGATGACAGTCAGCCATTGTCTGGTCAGGGCAATCTACAGGACGAGGTAGCGGGCAAAGAGGAGGAGGACGAGGAGGATGATGGGGATGAGTATTTTTTGAATGAGGAAGCTTCTCCGAGGCCAATAGAAACTGGTGGCGTTGCAAGACCGGGTTCAGGTTTTTTGAGGGAGACAAGTGACGTAGATTTGCCTGAAACTGCCCCTCAACCCAGCACAACCACAGATTTGACAACTGGAAGTTTAGCCCACATGGTGGATTATGCCTTACGTATCCTCAAAAGGGACCCACGCATTATTAAAATGATGACCGATGACGATTACTGGTTGGCCTGCCTCCTTGATCCTCGCTATAAAGGCAAATTGCAAAATATCATGCCACATGAGAACCTCAAACAAATATTAGCAACCAAACAAGCAACTCTTGTAGACCGTTTGATTCAGGCATTCCCAGCACACAGTGCCTGTGATGGTTCTCACACGAGCTGCAGGGGGCAACAGGGCAGAGGTGTTAGAGTTGCACAAATCAGAAGTGGCGTTGGACAGAGGGGTTTTCTGACCAGGTTGTGGAGTGATTTCGCAATGACCGCAGACAGGACAGGTACTGCAGCATCAATTCAAAGTGAAAGGAGACAACATTTGTCCAGTATGGTTACTAACTATTTTTCATCCCTTATCGATGTTCTCCCTCAACCATCATTCCCATTTGATTACTGGGCATCCAAAATAGACACCTGGCCAGAATTGGCAGAATATACATTGCAGGAGCTTGCTTGCCCAGCAGCTAGTGTGCTATCAGAAAGAGTATTCAGTGCTGCTGGTTCAATATTGACCGAAAAAAGGACTCGTCTGGCTACTCAAAATGTTGATGATCTAACCTTCATTAAAATGAACCACTCATGGATTTCAAATTATTTTGCCCCACCTTTTCCGGCTGACACCTATCTTTCCTATAAAAAGGTCTTGCTTGTGGACTGGTCTTTCTGACTGTTCCAACCTCTTAATCTGCAGCAGCTGTTTGTCCAGCATACGACATGTTTACACCTCCCTAAATGCGCTAACTCCCCCCCACGGGGGCCATGGTCTCGCCACTTGGCGCAAGCACCCATGAGTGCCGTTTGTCTGAAGAGGTGGGTGTGCCCGCTTTTGGCCGACAGCACTGCCACTGGGTCCCTCATAGTACAATAAAGTGTCTCTGGGGGTGGTGGCGCGCAACCAACGTCAGACACACCATTGTAACATGAAAGGCCTTGGGCCTGTACCGCCGGCCACAAGAGAGTTCCTCCCCCGCTCAAACAGTCCTCTACCACTTGCAAAATTATCTCTCACAGCTCCACCAATGTTTAGTCTATGCGCTGACATCCTTCAATGCCTGGCACTGACAATACCAATTTGTTGACATGTATGATGCTAGTTAAAATAGTCAGGGTCAGTGTCCTATATTGACACCAGTAAATACTTAGCGCCAAATTACTATGTCTGAAACTCAGCAGAGGAGCCCACCCCTCTACCTAAGTATGCCACCCTTTTGTTTTTTGGTTTTGTTGTTTTGCGAGACATTAACATCTATTTATTTTTGGGGAGTACTAACTGTGTCAGACACTCCTTCCAATCGTCCTCCGCTGAACAAATCAATGCTGCCTGTGCACCCCTGCAAGATAAATCGAACTGCATTGAGCCTATTTTTTTTTAATTTTAGGACTACTAAGTCTGTCTGCGGTCCCTCCTTCCAATAGTCCTCCGCTGACCACACCAATGCTGCCTGTGTACCCCTGGAACCTGTTTAAAAGTGCATAGAGCCTACTTTCTTTATTGTAGGCCTACTAAGTCTGTCTGCGGTCCATCCTTCCATTTGTCCTCCGCTGAGCACAACAATGGCGACCGTGTACCCATGTACCTTTTTTTCAACCTGCAGTGAGCCAACTTTGTGGTGTAAGGCCTACTAGCAGTGTCTGTCTGCGCCACTTAACACAGCTGTTCTCCTCTAAAAAAAAAAAAAAAAGGCTGGTTTTCAGCTTGTCAGAATTATAAAACTGCATTGGGGCCACAAGTTTTGTTGTGGTCTACAAACTGATTCTTCCGCTCCAAGGTGTTCTCCAGGTTGCCTTTCCTGAGCTTCAATCTTCAGGCTCTTGTTAAATAGTTTTTTAATGGAACAACTGCAGTGGGGCTACTAGTTGGGTTGGGGCCTACTAACGGTGTATGCCGCTCCAAGGTGTTCTCCATGTTGCCTTTCCTGAGCTTCAATCTTCAGGCTCTTGTTAAATAGTCTTTTAATGGAGCAATTGCAGTGGGGCTACTAGTTGGGTTGGGTGTTATGACCTGGTGGTCAGGACAATAATGGACCTGGTGGTTAAGAGCACACTAAATGACCGGATAGTTGCTGATAATAAGGTTGAGCTCTGGGACGTGTGAACTCTGCTGACCGCAATCCCTAATCCTATCAAACACACTAGAAATAGCCGTGGATTGCGCCTAACGCTCCCTAGGCAACTCGGCACAGCCTAAGAAACTAGCTAGCCCTGAAGATAGAAAAATAAAGCCTACCTTGCCTCAGAGAAATTCCCCAAAGGAAAAGGCAGACCCCCACATATAATGACTGTGAGTAAGATGAAAATACAAACACAGAGATGAAATAGATTTAGCAAAGTGAGGCCCGACTTACTGAACAGACCAAGGATAGGAAAGGTTACTTTGCGGTCAGCACAAAAACCTACAAAAAGACCACGCAGAGGGCGCAAAAAGACCCTCCGCACCGACTCACGGTGCGGAGGCGCTCCCTCTGCGTCCCAGAGCTTCCAGCAAGCAAGACAACAATAAAAATTGCAAGCTGGACAGAAAAATAGCAAACCAAAGAAATACAAGCTGGAACTTAGCTTCTGCTGGGAAGACAGGACACAAGAACGATACAGGAGTGAACTAAACCAATACTGGAACATTGACAGGTGGCCTGAAGCAAAGATCTAAGTGGAGTTAAATAGAGCAGCTAGCTAACGAATTAACCTCGTCACCTGAGGAAGGAAACTCAGAAACACCCACCAGAGGAAGTCCATGGACAGAACCAGCCGAAGTACCATTCATGACCACAGGAGGGAGCCTGACAACAGAATTCACAACAGTACCCCCCCCTTGAGGAGGGGTCACCGAACCCTCACCAGAGCCCCCAGGCCGACCAGGATGAGCCAAATGAAAGGCACGAACCAGATCGGCAGCATGAACATCAGAGGCAAAAACCCAGGAATTATCTTCCTGACCATAACCCGTCCACTTGACCAGGTACTGGAGTTTCCGTCTCGAAACACGAGAATCCAAAATCTTCTCCACCACATACTCCAACTCACCCTCAACCAACACCGGGGCAGGAGGATCAACGGATGGAATCACAGGCGCCACGTATCTCCGCAATAACGACCTATGGAACACATTATGGATGGCAAAAGAAGCAGGAAGGGCCAAACGAAATGACACAGGATTGATAACCTCAGAAATCTTATACGGACCAATGAAACGAGGCTTAAACTTAGGAGAGGAAACCTTCAAAGGAACATAACGAGATGACAACCAAACCAAATCCCCAACACGAAGTCGGGGACCCACACAGCGCCGGCGGTTAGCGAAATGTTGAGCCTTCTCCTGGGACAATGTCAAATTGTCCACCACATGAGTCCAAATCTGCTGCAACCTATCCACCACAGTATCTACACCAGGACAGTCCGAAGACTCAACCTGCCCTGAAGAGGAACGAGGATGGAAACCAGAATTGCAGAAAAACGGCGAAACCAAAGTAGCCGAGCTGGCCCGATTATTAAGGGCAAACTCAGCCAACGGCAAAAAGGACACCCAATCATCCCGATCAGCAGAAACAAAGCATCTCAGATATGTTTCCAAAGTTTGATTAGTTCGTTCGGTTTGGCCATTTGTCTGAGGATGGAAAGCCGAGGAAAAAGACAAATCAATGCCCATCCTAGCACAAAAGGATCACCAAAACCTCGAAACAAACTGGGAACCTCTGTCAGAAACGATGTTCTCCGGGATACCATGTAAACGAACCACATGCTGGAAAAATAATGGCACCAAATCAGAGGAGGAAGGCAATTTAGACAAATGTACCAAATGGACCATCTTAGAAAAGCGATCACAAACCACCCAAATGACCGACATCTTTTGAGAGACGGGGAGATCCAAAATAAAATCCATAGAAATATGCGTCCAGGGCCTCTTCGGGACCGGCAAGGGCAAAAGCAACCCACTGGCACGAGAACAGGAGGGCTTAGCCCGAGCACAAGTCCCACAGGACTGCACAAAAGAACGCACATCCCGTGACAAAGACGGCTACCAGAAGGATCTAGCCACCAAATCTCTGGTACCAAAGATTCCAGGATGCCCAGCCAACACTGAACAATGAATCTCAGAGATAACTCTACTAGTCCATCTATCAGGGACAAACAGTTTCTCCGCTGGGCAACGGTCAGGTCTATCAGCCTGAAATTTTTGCAGCACCCGCCGCAAATCAGGGGAGATGGCAGACAAAATTACCCCCTCTTTGAGAATACCCGCCGGCTCAGGAACACCCGGAGAGTCAGGCATAAAACTCCTTGACAGGGCATCAGCCTTCACATTCTTAGAGCCCGGAAGGTACGAAACCACAAAATCAAAACGGGAGAAAAATAACGACCATCGAGCCTGTCTCGGATTCAACCATTTGGCAGACTCAAGATAAGTCAAATTCTTGTGATCTGTCAAGACCACCACGCGATGCTTGACTCCTTCCAGCCAATGACGCCACTCGTCGAATGCCCACTTCATGGCCAACAACTCACGATTACCAACATCATAGTTACGCTCAGCAGGCGAAAACTTTCTAGAAAAGAAAGCACATGGCTTCATCACCGAGCCATCAGAACTTCTTTGCGACAAAACAGCCCCTGCTCCAATCTCAGAAGCATCAACCTCAACCTGAAACGGGAGCGAAACATCTGGCTGGCACAACACAGGGACAGAAGAAAAACGACACTTCAACTCCTGAAAAGCCTCTACAGCTGCAGAAGACCAATTGACCACATCAGCACCCTTCTTGGTCAAATCAGTCAACGGTTTAGCAACAGTAGAAAAATTAGCGATGAAGCGCCGATAAAAATTAGCAAAGCCCAGGAATTTTTGCAGGCTCTTCACAGATGTCGGCTGAGTCCAATCGTAAATGGCCTGGACTTTAACAGGGTCCATCTCGATAGTAGAAGGGGAAAAATTGAACCCCAAAAATGAAACCTTCTGAACTCCAAAGAGACACTTTGACCCCTTCACAAACAAGGAATTCGCACGAAGGACCTGGAACACCATTCTGACCTGCTTCACATGAGACTCCCAATCATCCGAAAAGACCAAAATATCATCCAAATACACAATCAGGAATTTATCCAGGTACTCTCGGAAGATGTCATGCATAAAGGACTGAAATACTGATGGAGCATTGGAAAGCCCGAATGGCATAACCAGGTACTCAAAATGGCCCTCGGGCGTATTAAATGCTGTTTTCCATTCATCGCCTTGTTTAATACGCACAAGATTATACGCCCCTCGAAGATCTATCTTGGTGAACCAACTAGCCCCTTTAATATGAGCAAACAAGTCAGATAGCAACGGCAAAGGATACTGAAATTTGACTGTAATTTTATTAAGAAGGCGGTAATCAATACAAGGTCTCAAAGAACCATCCTTCTTGGCCACAAAAAAGAACCCTGCTCCTAACGGTGATGACGACGGGCGAATATGGCCTTTCTCCAAGGATTCCTTTATATAACTCCGCATAGCGGCGTGTTCTGGCACAGATAAATTGAACAATCGGCCCTTAGGAAACTTACTACCAGGAATCAAATCAATTGCACAATCGCAATCCCTATGAGGAGGTAGGGCACTGGCTTTGGGCTCATCAAATTCATCCCGATAATCCGACAAAAACTCTGGAACTTCAGAAGGGGTGGATGACGAAATAGACAAAAATGGAACCTCACCATGTACCCCCTGGCAACCCCAGCTGGACACAGACAGATTTCCAGTCCAATACTGGATTATGAACCTGTAGCCATGGCAACCCCAAAACGACCACATCATGCAGATTATGCAACACCAGAAAGCGGATATCCTCCTGATGTGCCGGAGCCATGCACATGGTCAATTGGGTCCAGTACTGAGGCTTATTCTTGGCCAAAGGCGTAGCATCAATTCCTCTCAATGGAATAGGATACTGCAAGGGCTCCAAGAAAAAACCACAGCGCCTAGCATACCCCAAGTCCATCAAATTCAGGGCAGCGCCTGAATCCACAAATGCCATAACAGAATAGGATGACAAAGAGCAAATCAGAGTAACAGACAATAGAAATTTAGACTGTACCGTACCAATGGTGGCAGACCTAGCGAACCGCTTAGTGCGCTTAGGACAAACGGAGATAGCATGAGTGGAATCACCACAGTAGAAACATAGCCCATTCCGACGTCTGTGTTCTTGCCGTTCAGCTCTGGTCAAAGTTCTATCACATTGCATAGGCTCAGGCCCATGCTCAGATAGTACCGCCAAATGGTGCACAGCTTTACGCTCATGCAAGCGTCGATCGATCTGAATGGCCAAGGACATAGACTCATTCAGACCAGCAAGCATGGGAAACCCCACCATGACATCCTTAAGGGCTTCAGAGAGACCCTTTCTGAAGATTGCTGCCAGGGCACATTCATTCCACTGAGTGAGCACAGACCACTTTCTAAACTTCTGACAATATATCTCCGCTTCATCCTGACCCTGACACAGAGCTAGCAAGATTTTCTCTGCCTGATCCACTGAATTAGGTTCGTCATAAAGCAATCCAAGCGCCAGGAAAAACGCATCAACATCACGCAATGACGGATCTCCTGGCGCAAGGGAAAATGCCCAGTCTTGAGGGTCACCACGTAACAAAGAAATAATGATCTTTACTTGTTGAACAGGGTCACCTGAGGAGTGAGGTTTCAAGGCTAGAAACAATTTACAATTATTTTTGAAATTCAAGAACTTAGATCTATCACCAAAAAACAAATCAGGAATTGGAATCCTAGGCTCTGACATCGGATTCTGAACCACAAAATCTTGAACGTTTTGTACCCTTGTAGTGAGATTATCCATCCAAGAGGACAGACCTTGAATGTCCATGTTTACACCAGTGTCCTGAACCACCCAGAGGTAAAGGGGAAAAAAGAGACAAAACACACTGCAAAGAAAAAAAAATGATCTCAGAACTTCTCTTATCCCTCTATTGAGATGCATTAGTACTTTGGGCCACCTGTACTGTTATGACCTGGTGGTCAGGACAATAATGGACCTGGTGGTTAAGAGCACACGAAATGACCGGATAGTTGCTGATAATAAGGACGAGCTCTGGGACGTGGGAACTCTGCTGACCGCAATCCCTAATCCTATCAAACACACTAGAAATAGCCGTGGATTGCGCCTAACGCTCCCTAGGCAACTCGGCACAGCCTAAGAAACTAGCTAGCCCTGAAGATAGAAAAATAAAGCCTACCTTGCCTCAGAGAAATTCCCCAAAGGAAAAGGCAGCCCCCCACATATAATGACTGTGAGTAAGATGAAAATACAAACACAGAGATGAAATAGATTTAGCAAAGTGAGGCCCGACTTACTGAACAGACCAAGGATAGGAAAGGTTACTTTGCTGTCAGCACAAAAACCTACAAAAAGACCACGCAGAGGGTGCAAAAAGACCCTCCGCACCGACTCACGGTGCGGAGGCGCTTCCTCTGCGTCCCAGAGCTTCCAGCAAGCAAGACAACAATAAAAATTGCAAGCTGGACAGAAAAATAGCAAACC
This sequence comes from Ranitomeya imitator, assembly GCF_032444005.1. Taxonomy (NCBI): domain Eukaryota; kingdom Metazoa; phylum Chordata; class Amphibia; order Anura; family Dendrobatidae; genus Ranitomeya; species Ranitomeya imitator. The sequence continues at coordinate 517,230,963 of NC_091285.1, forward strand.
AAAGAAATACAAGCTGGAACTTAGCTTCTGCTGGGAAGACAGGACACAAGAACGATCCAGGAGTGAACTAAGCCAATACTGGAACATTGACAGGTGGCCTGGAGCAAAGATCTAAGTGGAGTTAAATAGAGCCAGCCAGCTAACGAATTAACCTCGTCACCTGAGGAAGGAAACTCAGAAACAGCCACCAGAGGAAGTCCATGGACAGAACCAGCCGAGTACCATCCATGACCACAGGAGGGAGCCCGACAACAGAATTCACAACAGTTGGGGCCTACTACCAGTGTCTGCCGCTCCAAGGTGTTCTCCTGGTTGCCTTTCCTGAGCTTCAATCTTCAGGCTCTCGTTAAATAGTTGTTGAAACAACACTGCATTAGGCCTACAAGTTGGGTCTGGGTTCTACAAACGGTGTCTTCCGCTCCAAGGTGTTCTCCAGGTTACCTTTCCCTAGCTTCTATCTTCAGGCTCTTGTTAAATAGTTTTTTAATGGAACAACTACAGTTGGGCTACTAGTTGGGTTGGGGCCTACTACCAGTGTCTGCCGCTCCATGGTGTTCTCCTGGTTCCCTTTCCTGAGCCTCAATCTTCAGGCTCTTGTTAAATAGTTTTTTAATCGAACAACTGCAGTGGGGCTACTAGTTTGGTTGGGGCCTACTAACGGTGTCTGCCACTCCAAGGTGTTCTCCTGGTTGCCTTTCCTGAGCTTCACTCTTCAGGCTCTCGTTAAATAGTTGTTGAAACAACACTGCATTAGGCCTACAAGTTGGGTCTGGGTTCTACAAACGGTGTCTTCTGCTCCAAGGTGTTCTCCAGGTTGCCTTTCCCTAGCTTCTATCTTCAGGCTCTCGTTAAATTGTTTTTAATATAACACTGCATTTGGCCTACTTGTTTTGTTGGCCCTAACAACGATGTCTGCCGCTCCTTGATGTTCTCCTACACTGAGCAAACCAGTGCCACCTGTTTACTACTGTTACCAATTTTGAACTGCATTTAGCCTACTTACTGATTTGGGCCTACTCACTGTGTCAGCCTCTCATTACAGTTGTACTCCACTGAACAAAGCAATGCCCCCTGGTTATGCCTGTTACCAATTTTGAACTGCATTTAGCCCACTTTATTCTTTGGGCCTATATTTTTGTTTCCTCCTCATACTGCCCATTGCCCAGCCATTGATAGATGAGTCTTCTGGTACATTGACCCAGAATGCTACATTCCCTGTGCACGTTACACAGCAAGAATGTGACCCTGCTGAAAGTCAGGTTCCCCTTCCCGCATACCATACCACCTTACACGGGGACAAAGAGGAAGGTGCAGATGAAAGTGTAGGTTCCGTCATCAGGTGGGGGGGAATACTCGTTGGCGACGTCACTGGCACAGGGCCCCTCATAGTACGCAAAAAGTGCCGCTGCCAGTGGGAGGCGCCCCCGCCGTGCAAACACACTGCCGTACTTTGAGGGGCCCTGTGCCAGTGCCAATGCCAACGAGTGGGCCCCCCCTGCTTGCTCAGGATCACAGCACTTGCAAAGTTTAAATACTTACCTCTCCCTGCTCCACTGCCATGACATGGTCCAGATTTCCTGGGCCCACTAAATACTTGAACCAGCCCTACCCCCCACAACTTTAGCCAAATGACCTCCAATATCCAATGCCTAACTATTATTATAAGGTAAATTAAGATTGACAAGCTTCAGTAACAAGAATGGATTTTTTGCAATTAAAATGGGCACTGTAGGTGTTTTCCTGGCTTCCACTCACTGCCGACTATGCTCCCCCATTGACTTGCATTGGGTTTCGTGTTTCGGTCGATCCCCGACTTTTCGCGATAATCGGCTGATTCCACTCGACTCGACTGTTGAGATAGTCGGGTTTCACGAAACCCGACTCGACCCTAAAAAACTAAAAGTCGCTCAACCCTAGTGGGGACCCCAAGCTTTTTTTTGGAGGGGGTCTTCCCTATTAAAACCAATAAAGGCTAAGCAAACAGCAGTGATCTGACAGTAATAGCCAGGAAACCTTAATGGTTATTGTCTTCTTCCCAGAAAATTAACATCAGCCCCCAGCCATCGGCTTTCCCTCAGCTAGTTATGAAAGTTATGTACAGTAAAATATACAACCAAAGTAACCTTAGTTCACAGCTTCTAGAAGTCACAGCAGCTGGAAATTCCAGTAACCTTAAACTGACCCTCAAAGTTTCTCATGAGGTTTCTGGGCCTACCAGCTGCCTGGAAACCTGATGGCTGTGAAATCTGCTAAGCTTCAAGGTCACCTGAGTTCACAGCCACTGGATCTCGCAGTTGCTTGAGTGCTGGACTGATGAATGCCGGACTCAAGGTCATTCATCAGTCCAGCACTGGCCCTTGGAAAGCAAGAGCAACAACTGCTATGAACTCAGTTGACCTTACTGTACATGTTAATAAATTTAAAAAAAATGAAAAAAAAAAAACGGTATGTGGTTCCCTGTAATATTTATAGCCAGCTGGGGAAAAGCCATCGGCTGGGGGCTGATGTTATTATTCTGGGAACGGGCCAATATCCATGATGGTTCCCAGACTGCTATTATGAGCACACTGCTGTTTGCTTAGCTTTTACAGGTTATTAAAAAGGAGATCACCAAACTTGATGTGGGGTCCCCATATATTTAATAACAATCAAATGCTAAACAGACAGCTGCAGGTTGATGTTAATAGATTATGAAAGGGCCATGGATATTGGCCCCCTCCTAGACTAAGAACATCAGCTCTCTGCCACCCCAGAAATGGTACATACCTAACATCAAGCCACGGGTAAGTAATGGAATCTATAAGACGCCCCTATTACTAACTCCAAAGTTACATTGTAATAAAGACACAGTGAGAATAAAGTCCTTTATTTGAAATAAAAATATCTATCCTTTCTTTCACTATTTATTTACAAAAATTAAAAATAAAAAAGCACCACATTCCTTAAATGTCCTATGAAAATCTATATGTCCCACAATGCGCTTTAACTCTGCTACATCTGGATTTAATGGCTGAGCAGTGGCATGATGCAACTGCTCTGCCGTGAATCCATGAGACACTGAGCTGAGCCTGAGAACTGAGCTGCAGTGCCAAACGGTAACATATATAAGGGCAGCGCAGTTCATAGTCAATGAACTCTGGTGACCTCATTTGACATCAGCGATCGTGATTAAGTTCTCATGCAGACAGCGCTGATGTCAGTGAAGTTACCGGAGTTCATCAAATCCGCTCACCTGATTGACGTCACCGCTCGGGACTGCAGCTGAGTTGTCAGTCTTAGATCAGTTTCTCCTCGATTCATGGCTGAGTGATTTCATCATGCCACTGCTCAGCCATGAAATTCAGATGTACCAGAGTTAGAGCTCTTCATGGGACATATGGATTATCATCGGAAAGATGAGTAATATAGTGTTTTATTATTTTTATTTTTACAGTAATAGGTAAAATAGGGTTGGGAGTGTTTATTTCAAATAAAAGAGTTTTTGCTTTTACTTCAAGCAAAGGACTTTTTCTGTGTCTGTTTTTTTTTTTACATTTGACTATGAGGTTAGTAATGGGGGTGTCTTACAGATGCCTCTCCATTACTAGCTTGTGAGGATGATGTCAACTGACATTACAAAGCTGACATCAACCACACAAATATTACCCCACTTTCCACAGCACCAGAGCAAGTGAGAAGAGCCAGGCAAAGTGCCAGCTTTGAGGCAGCTGTGGGCTGCTATTTTTAAGCTGGGGGGCAATATCCATAGCTCCTTCCCAGTCTGAGAATACCAGACCCCAGCTTGGCTGATTGTAAAAATTGTGTGTGTGTGTGTGTGTGTTTGTGTGTGTGGGGTGGCAAGTTAGAAAGGCTCAGATATCCAGAACACATACTGCAGCATATAAATAACAAGTGTAGATTAGTAATGTATTCTAAAAGAGTCAGATACCCACTAACCTGGTATTGATAGCATACAGTAATGATAGGTCATCAATCTTCTTACTTTGGAAAAACCTATGAGGAGTCTCACCATTTATGGGATATTCACAGACTATTTCAGAAATGTCTGGTAGTTACACGATCCACCTGTGGGACTGATCTCCGACTGTCTATAATGATTTCCAATTTAATAACTCCCAAGTAAACCTTAGACATTGGGACACATTTAAAATCAACACTGCAGCTATTCTCTGTCTCGATGTAGTGTTCAGTGGCCAATTCATCAGGTGAGTCCCAGTTGTTTTCTACAAACAATCAAGTTTCTGAGTTGGGAGCCCCATCTATCTGACATTTAAAGAATATCCTTAATAAACTGCTCATAAAGGGAACACTAAAATCCCACATCCTAGATATCACTGAATGAAATATTCCGGTTGCAAATCTTTATTCATTACATAGTGGAATGCTTTGAGAACAATAAAACCTAAAAATGATGAATGTAAATCACAACTAATATTCCCATGGAGGTCTGGAGTTGGAATGATGCTCAAAATCAAAACGGAAAATCAAATTGCAGGCTGGTACAACTTCAGTGGAAATGCCTCAAGACAAGGAAATGATGCTCAGTAGTGTGTGTGGCCTTCACGTGCCTGTATGGCCACCCTACAATGTATGGGTATTGTCCTGATGAGGCGGTGGATGTTATCCTGAGGGATCTCCTTCCAGACCTGCATTAAGGCATCAGTCAACTCCTAGACAGTCTGTGGTACAATGTGGCATTGGTGAATGGAACGAGACATGATGTCCCAGATGTGCTCGATTGGATTCAGTGCTGGGGAATGGGCAGGCCAGTCCATAGCATCAATGCCTTAATCATGCAGGAACTGCTGACACACTCCAGCCACATGAGGCCTAGCATTGTCATGCATCAGAAGGAACCTGCATATGGTTTTACAATGGGTCTGAGGATCTCATCCTGGTACCTACTGGCAGTCAGGCTAGCACATGGAGGGCTGTGCGGCTCTCCAAAAAAAGGCCACTCCACACCATTCCTGAGTCACTGCCAAGTCGGTCACACTGGTGGATGTTGCAGGCAGCAGAATGCTCTCCGAGGCATCTCCAGACTCTGTCACATGTGCCTCAGTGTGAACCTGCTCTCATCTGTGAAGACCACAGGGCGCCAGTGTTGAATCTGCCAGTCTTGGTGTTCTCTAGCAAATGGCAATTGCCCTGCATGGTGTTGGGCTGTAAGCACAACACCCACTTGTAGACGGAAGGCCCTCATAACACCCTGATGGAGTCTTTTTCTGACAGTTTGAGCAGACACATGGGTGTTAGTGGCCTGCTGGAGGTCATTTTGCAGGGCTCTCGCACTGCTCATCCCATTGCTCCTCGCACAAAGGAGGAGGTAGCAGTCCTGCTGCTGGGTTGTTGCCCTCCTATGCCCTCCTCCATGTCTCCTGGTGTACTGGCCTATCTCCTGGTATCTGCTCCATGCTCTGGACACTGTGGTGACAGACACAGCAAACCTTCTTGTCACAGCTCGCATTGATGTGCCTTCTAGGTGAGCTACACTACCTGAGCAACTTCTGAGGGTTGTAGACAACAATGTTACTGTACAGTATCTCTAGGGGTCAGAGCAATGAAAAAATGCAAAAGTGACAAAAAACAGCCAAAAAAGGGTGAGAACAGAGAAATGATCTCTGGTCACCCCCTGTGAAAACACCCCGTTATAGCGGTTGTCTTGCTAATTGCCTATCATTTCTGACTGTTGTCTGTTAAACTTGCACAACTGCAGGGGAAATTGATTCACAATCAGTGTTGCTACATAACCTGATGGGTTGATTTCACAGAAGTATGATTGACTTGTAGTTACATTGTGATGTTTAAGTGTTCCCTTTATTTTCTGAGCAGTGTATATGTCATAAATATCCAAGGTGGGAATAGCCCTTTAACATACTCTTAACGCATAAATTTTACTTTGCGGATTAATTAGTATCCAATTTTGACTTTGGCTACACAAGCATCAGAAACTAGATAAAACATGCCAGGTATGACACTGATCTTTCACATATTTTTGCATTAAATTGTGTTATCACATATTTGAGTTTTAAGCTCTGCTCTTTTTCTAGTCAATAATTCCTTTTAATATCTCTGCTTGACACAATATAACATTAATGATATCAACAAAAGAAACCTTACAAATCTCTTTTCTCTTCCAACAATATGAGGCTTAAATAAAATAACACCGCATAGATGTTTACTAACATTATGAGAAATCCGATAAGAAGGAATGTTCCTCCCACAAATACACTCATCCTGTGACTAATCCCGGGCACGTTTCATGGTCATATAGAATCTATACAATTGTATTCTGCCTCAGTAACAGAGCAAGCTATAAATAGAGCTATTAAGTGTGTTGCAGTTGTCTCATTACTTCTGGCTTCAATGCCATCCTCTGGATCGTGTGAGGAGTCATTGCTGCCAGTGAAGAACACTGGTAAACAGGCTGAGCTGGGAAAAATGTGGAGTACAGATATTTTTCTGAATGAATTTGTTTTCTGTGCAGCAAGCAAACAAATCTTTCACATTCTGCTGCAGTAACGACAGGCAGTGATCAATGAGGCCGAGATCATCCCTACAACACCGAGCCTTCATTAGCAAGTCACCTAAACAATTTATATTAGCTAGTACATATCAGAATGTTGTAGAAAGTTATAGAGAACCTTACCTGACCTCTAAATGATGCTAAGGGCTTCTGCCCTTCAGTCTATAAATTGCTGTATAAGTCTTGGTTCACATCACTTTTGGAAAAATGTTACTTCTTACCCTTATGTATGTGCATAAATTGTGTTACATCGCCAATTGTGCAGTTTACTTTTTGCCTTTGTATAAAATAAAACTGTCTACAGCAAAGATGTTCACCAGCCTAACGGAGGTCAGAGATCACTCCTTTGCAGGGACGTCATTAGCACCAAAAACCAGGAGCACTTCTTGCCCAGATTCCTGAATCTGGCAAGCAGCGCCAGCATTAGGGCAAAGCAGACTAGGCAGCTGCCTAGGGCCCCCACTCCCTTGGGGGCCCCAAGCATCTACAGCAGAAGATTCACTGATAATAGCATTATCAGGGAAGCTTCTGATGTAGAGACTGGTTGAAGACCTGTAGTGACATCACGATCAGGTGACTTGTCATGTGACCGTGATGTCACAACAGGCCATGTACTCTGGGAATATCTGGACGTTTGTGGCAGTGACAAAGGAGCATGCAGTGAAGCACAGGAGTACCACCCACTGAACCTCCCCCATCAGAGTGATAGAAGTGCTCATTGGCCAGTGCTCTAGTCCTCCTGCAGGGAGCCTCTGAGGGGGAGGGAGACTAAAGATGGCAGCCACATAGTAACATGCCACATAGAAACGGCGGATGCAGGCGTAAACACCACAAGTCCTCCCAATAATTCAACAATTCAGTCAGCGAGTTTACACAAAGACATGTTTTCCTGCGGGATCAGCCAGCTAGACGCTCATATAGATCAGGAGACCAGACAAAAAATCTGGAACATCGATTATGTCGACATGTGGTCATTATTATTAGTCGATCAACACACTGTAGATAAAGCAAACGAACGGGGATATGATAGAAATAGATCAAGAATAGCACTAACAATGAATAATTGGCTTCAGGCGTTTGCAGTATTGGGCTGTATTATGGGCCAGAAGCATCTGGAACGCTCCTCTGAATTATTTATATATCAGGACCTGATATATAGTTCATACAAATCGCATGGCTGTTCCGCCTGGCGGCGGTATGACTATTAATTCTGCAGGTGGCTGGCCCTACAGCCCAACTTAGGCTGGAGGTGAAAGCAACAGATGTGTCGTTGCGACTGATGCTGTCGCAGAAGCATACCTCCTTTTCAGCTACGACCACTAATTACTTCACAGCCGCAGGTCAAAACACAGTGGTCGTATGAAAACCCGGGGCCTGCTGGATATTTAACGAGGGAAACTGCTGTTTCCACGGACTATGCAAATTCAGACTTGACTGCTCAGTTTGCGGGGTTGGACACCCAGCTTCAAGGTGCACTCGGCAGTCATACAAAATACCTACAAGGCAGAACCCCAGTGAGCGTAACCATGATGGGCCCCTGGCTAGACCTCTACCCCAATAAAGAAGCGGCACGGCACCTACATTCTGACTTTACGGACAGGTTTTTTATCCCTTTCAAGTTTACGAGAATGCAAGCCCTATCTGATAACCTAAAATCTGCTCTTGAATTCCCTGAAATTCTAAAACAAAAAATACAAAAGGAGGTTGAATTAGGTAGAATAGCAGGCCCCTTTCAGTTGCTGCCATTGAAATATATCAAAATATCACCATTAGGCATTATTCCAAAAAAGGAACACGGTAAATATCGTCTGATCCATCATCTGTCACACCCAAAGGGCGAATCAGTTAACGACGCTATATACCCAGAAGAAGTTTCTGTCATATACGCGTCTTTCGATAAGGTGGTAGAATTAGTCCAGGCAGCCGGACCCGGCGCCCTGTTAGCTAAATCCCACATAGAATCGGCATTCTGTTTATTACCCGTGCACCCCGAATGTTTCCACCTATTGGGATGCAAACTGGTCCAGCACTATTATTTCGATATGTGCTTACCAATGGGATGTTCCATTTCGTGTCACTATTTTGAGCTATTCAATACCTTCTTGGACTGGGTAGTTCGGTACAAAACGGGCAGCAATTCCCTGATTCACTACCTTGACGATTTTTTGTTCATCGGCCCCAGAAATTCTAAACTCTGCTCTTTTCTACTAGAGAAATTTAAATTTATATCACAGCATTTCAGTGTACCGCTATCACCCGAAAAAACAGAGGGACCAAGCAATGTATTGCCTTTCTTGGGCATCGAAATTCAATAGTTTTTCGCTTACTGGCAGATAAAATACCAAAAACACAGCAGATGTTGGAAGGCTTCCGCAAAGTTAAAAAAGTAATCCTCCCACAAATGCAGACATTATTGGGTCTGCTGACGTTTGCCTGCCACGTAATGCTGGTCTACAGAGCATTCTCACGCCGACTATCATTGGCAACCAAAGGCGTTTCCCAGCCCGGCCATAGAATTAGGCTCACTGGCGCATTAAAAGCAGATTTGCTAGTATGGAACACATTCCTGCAACTGTACAATGGACATACATGTGTCATGGCCAGAGAAACTGCAAGCAAGGACCTAGGGCTGGCAATAGTGTGGAGCAAAAAAGAGGGTTTTGCAGTAATCTACAAAACCAATGGTGCAAAAGCGATTGGCCGGAGCTATGGGCAACATCAAACTGGGGGCGTGATACAGTCATATGGGAAATTTTCTCAATAGTGGCGGTTGTTAAGATATGGGCTAATCAGTTGAGAAACAATAACATTCATTTCCAAACAAAAATATGAGAACAACAAAGAGCCTAAATGACATGTCATCTTCATCCTTGCCCATACTCTTCCTCTGACGCTGGCTAGCACTGCTATGCTTGGAAAACAATATTTGGTGTAGAGCCACCTTTGTGGCGGATGTAGATGATAATATAATTAACTCACTGTTATTTTCCGATTAGCAGGCTGTCAGAATCCAGCATCCCAAAGCGCAACCCTGGGGTATTCAGTGTCCACCATCCCTATGGGACACAGTGGCCAATCACTGATGACCTTAATCCGTGCCTCCATTTCGCTGGCTACCTGGCAGGTCTATGGTAAGGCTTGGGAGGAGTGGTGCTCATTAATCCAGGGTAGGCCAGTCGATAAATGCAACCGAACAAGAGGTGCGGTGACGATGGAATTTCTAGTGCAGCTGAAGGAAAGCGAGGCATTGGGGATGTCGGCGCAACTTAAATTATCGGGGTTACCTTTTTTCTTTCAACTAATGAGGTGGGCCGACGTAACAAAGTTCTTTTTCATTAAGCAAGCCATTAAAGGCTGGAAAAGGCTTCATCCCAGCCAAGAATGCCGTTGCCTAATTTCACTGAGACTATTGCATGACATTATTTCAATATCCCCATCAGTCTGCACAGTGCAATTCGAGGCGATCCTCATATCCACAGATTTTGCGATCGCCTTTTTCGGAGCACTGCACATTAGCGAATTGCCACCGCAGTCAAAAAATGCATCGGAAGGAGGCCTAATTAAGGAGGACATAGTCATTTGCAGCGACGCTCCTTGCATTCGAGTGAGGAAAACCAAGTGTGATCCCAGTGGTAGGGGCTCATGTGTCCTGGTTAACTCGGCAGATGGCCCTGTATGCCCGCTAAAATTAGTCAAAAAATATGCCAGAGTAAGACACTCAAGCAGATTTTTTTCTCTCTCATACAGACGTGTCCCCCCTGACCAAGTACCAATTTCAGGCAATTTTCAAGCTATGCTTGGAAAAAACTGTGCTAATCCGAAGGAGTACAAAACACATTCGTTCTGAATCAGTGCAGTCACCAAAGCAGCTAGAGCTGGAGTATCGGAGGCTGAGGTGCAGAGAATGGACCGTTGGAAATCCATATGCTTCGCCAGATACATAAGACTTGATTTGCTGAATTAACATATCTTATCTCTTACAGGAGTAGAAGTATGGGTGGTAAGAGATTCCTATGTCTATTGGGAGGAAAAAAGGGCCCTACTGCGGCTGGAAGGAAGAAATCTAGGGTTCCCGGGCCTAGAAGTCAACTGGAGGGGTATCAGAGGCCTCCAATGGAAACAGGTGTTCAAAGAGATAGTTGACATCTCAAGGAGGGCAAAACGCCCATGATAATAGTGTTACATGTGGGTGGCAAGCAAAAGGTTGCTGATCTTTATAAATGGATGACAACAGACATGTTTCAGTTGTTTATTTGCGAATATGATACTGGTGTGGTCAGAGATGATACCACAAGCAGTCAGGCGTGGCGCAAGAGATAAAAGTTCCATAGAGCGCACAAGGAAGAAATTCATTGCTCGGATTGGAAAATTTGTGAGAGGAAAATGTGGTATCGTAATTCGTCAACACGAACTGAAAGGGGATAACACAGCACTATTAAGACCGGATGGAGCTCACCTGATGGACATTGGCCACGATATTTTCTTGTCTGGTTTACAGGATGGAATTCAACATGCCCCAATAGGTGGGGGTCGGAGTCCTGTGTAGGTCATACACAGGATCCTCCGTGGTGGAAGAAGCAGAGGAGGGTAAAGGTTCGTAACAGATCGTTGGCCAACTCGCTTGTCGATCGTGGACAGGAGCTCGGCGATGAGCCGCCCCTTACGAAATGTAATTGCCTTTTCTCTGCTTATGTAATTAATAAACTGTGACAGACCTGTTCAACCCACCTAGGACTGTCTGTGTTTCATTGTGGGATTGGAGGGAGGGGGGAAGGCACTGATTACGACACACCGGTCTCCACAGTCTGGCAGGCACGTTTCTGCATAAGGAACGTGCCTCTGACTGTGGAGCCCATCTAAGAGACACCAATGAAATACTGTCAGTGCCCAGATTCCCCCTCACACCACTCCCATGGTGCACTAATTGGGATGCCCCAGCCGGCCAATGGTTCTTAAACGAGAAGGTTCCTACGGCCACACCTGCAGGGGTTAAATCTAGGTGTCTGGGCCAGTAACTTCCTCTTTCCCTCGGCGGACATCTGGAAGCTTTTGTCCCACCCTCCCTCTCTTATAGAGGTTAATGGCCATACTAACTGGTGAATAGATATAAACGTGTAAATTATATATGCAAAAAAAAAAACTTAGTGATTATGTATACAGTATATAACTAACCATTGTTATCTTTACTAAGTCACAGCGGAAGAAGCGGAGAAGGGCAATGGTTCGTAACCGCTAGTTGGCCAACTCGCCTGATGATCGTGGACAGGAGCACGGCGATGATCTGCCCGTTACAAAATGTAAATACCTTTTCTCTGCTTATGTAATTAATCAACTGTGACCAACCTGTTCAACCCACCTAGGACTGTCTGTGTTTCATTGCGGGATTGAAGGGAGGGGAAAGGCACTGGTTACGACACACAGGTCTCCACAGTCTACTCCTTAAGGCAAAAAAAAAAGTAATAGGAGGGAGCATCCCTACCTTGTCACTTTTTTAATAGGGAATCAGATAGAAAAGCAGATTTGAAGATCCTAGTGTATAGCATATAATAGGATGGGCCATGTGATCAGGGGCGAACATACCATTAGTGTAACCTGTCTAGCCACAAAGGATAAGGGAGCCCTCTTCCAGCTCCTGAGCAGCAAGCAACTTTTGACATAAGACATAAAGGGGTAGATTATGATGCACTATTGGACTGCATAGGATTCATATACAGGCCTTGCACAGGGGATCTCTTCTTTCTGTCTATTTAAAGTACAGTGCCTTTCAAAAGTATTCGCCCCCCTTGAACTTTTCAACCTTTTCCCACATATCATGCTTCAAACATAAAGATACCAAATGTACACTTATGGTGAAAAATCAACAATAAGTGGAACACAATTGTGAAGTTAAACAAAATTTATTGGTTATTTTAAATTTTTGTGGAAATTCAAAAACTGAAAAGTGGGGCGTGCAATATTATTTGGCCCCTTTACTTTCAGTACAGCAAACTCACTCCAGAAGTTCATTGTGGATCTCTGAATGATCCAATGTTGTCCTAAATGCCTAATGATGATAAATATAATACACCTGTATGTAATCAAGTCTCTGTATAAATGCACCTGCTCTGTGATAGTCTCAGGGTTCTGTTTGAAGCACAGAGAGCATCATGAAGACCAAGGAACACAACAGTCAGGTCCGTGAAACTGTTGTGGAGAAGTTTAAAGCTGGATTTGGATGCAAAATGATGTCCAAAACTTTAAACATCCCAAGGAGCACTGTGCAAGTGGTCATATTGAAATGAAAGGAGTATCATACCACTGCAAATCTACCAAGACCCGGCTGTCCCTCTAAACTTTCATCTCAAACAAGGAGAAGACTGATCAGAGATGCAGTCAAGAAGCCCATGATCACTCTGGATGAACTGCAGAGATCTATAGCTGAGGTGGGACAGTCTGTCCATAGGACAACAATCAGTCTTACACTGCACAAATCTGGCCTTTATGGAAGAGTGGCAAGAATAAAGCCATTTCTCAAAGATATCCATAAAATGTATTGTTTAAAGTTTGCAACAAGCCACCTGGGAGACACACCAAACATTTGGATGATGGTGCTCTGGTCAGATGAAACCAAAATCGAACTTTTTGGCAACAATGCCAAATGTTATCTTTGGCATAAAGGCAACACAGCTCATCACCCTGAACACACCATCCCCACTGTCAAACATGGTGGTGGCAGCATCATGGTTTGGGCCTGCTTTTCTTCAGCAGGGACAAGGAAGATGGTTAAAATTGATGGGAAGATGGATGGAGCGAAATACAGGACCATTCTTGAAGAAAACCTGTTGGAGTCTGCAAAAGACCTGAGACTGGGACGGAGATTTGTCTTCCAACAAGACAATGATCCCAAACATGAAGCAAAATCTGCAATGGAATGGTTCACAAATAAACGTATCCAGGTGTTAGAATGGCCAAGTTAAAGTTCAGACCTCAATCCAATCGAGAATCTGTGGAAAGAGCTGAAAACTGCTGTTCACAAACGATCTCCATCAAACCTCACTGAGCTCGAGCTATTTGCCAAGGAAGAATGGGCAAGAATTTCAGTATCTTGATGTTCAAAACTGATAGAGACATACCCCAAGCAACTTGCAGCTATAATCGCAGCAAAAGGTGGCGCAACAAAGTATTAAGTTAAAGGGGCCGAATAATATTGCACGCCCCACTGCTACTCACTGTGGGCATGACAGGTTCACTGATAGCAGGAGGTGAATTCCCTTGTTCCACTGCTGTGTGGTATCTGCTGCTTGAGCCCGTTAGTTTTCAGGTTGGTCCTGAGTCACATTTCTTTCTGGCATGACTAATTGGGGAAAGGTCAAGGCCATGACTGAGGAAAGGCTCCAAGAATGGTATGGATTTTCTTTTCTTCTTCTTCCTTAGGTTGAGAGATATCTTGATCCATTTCCTTGTTTTTCAACTGATTAAGTCATACCTTCAGATGATCTCTTGACACTGCTGTGGAGATTTCTCCTCCATCTTGACTTATGAGGCACACTTTGGTGTTATCAAAGTTTGACGGTAAGATGGTGTATGGTTCCATCTCCCACTGATCATCAAGTTTGTGGACTCTTCTTTTTCACTTTAGAACTTGTTCTCCAGGTGGCAAGGGTATTACAGGGGCATGTTGATTATAGTTTCTCTCACGCCTCTGTCTTGCTTGAGACAGTCTTCTTTCTACATACTCTTGCACTTTGTGGGATCGCTATTGCCGCTCTGTATCCCAGTCTGCATCTGGTGATGTGACTTCAGGTGTTAAGCCTCCCATGTCCAAGTCAATAGGTAGTTTGCCAGGTATTTCTCTCATTAGGTAGTCTAGAGTGCAGTTGGTAGAATTCACCGGGATATGGTTATACGGATCTACCAAGTCCGGCAACTTCACTGGCCACAGGTTTCTCTCTTCCAAGGGAAACATTTTCAGTAAGTCAATTACTACCTGGTTCGGTTCATCTTTTCACACATGCCATTTGTCTGTGGATGGTACAGTGTTGTCCTGATTTTCTTGCATCTGTACAGACTACAGAACTCCTTGAACACCTCTGCTTCAAAGGCTGGGCCTTGGTCAGTGAGTATCTTTTCAGGGTAATCAGGTGGTCAACAAAAGTGTTGTTGGAATGCCTTGGCTGCTGACCTTGCAGTTTGGTCCTTGACAGGTACGACTACCAGGAATCTGGAGTAATGGTCCACTATGGTCAGGGTGTAGACATAGCCTGACTGGCTTGGGGTTAGCTTCATGTGGTCTAGGGCTACCAGCTCAAGTGGCTGTTTCATGACTATGGGCTGTAGAGAAGCCCTCTGGCTTTTGCGATCCTTTCTGCGCAGGTTGCATGGGCCACACTCTTGGCACCACCTCTCAATCGCTTTTCTCATGCCAATCCAGTAGAATCTCTCACGGAGTAGGACTTCCAACTTCTTCCATCCGAAGTGTCCTGTTCCATCGTGGTACGCTTCTAAGACCATTGACATATCCTGCTTCGGGACTACCACTTGCCAGATCAGTTCATGGGTGTGTGAGTTGATTTTCCTCCGACACAGCTTTCCCTCATAAATGAACAACCTGCCCTTCTCCTTCCATAACTGTTGCATTTCCTGTGGAGCATCTGGGCCGGGTGTGAATCAGCCTGTGTCAACAGCTCTTTTACAGGTGGACTGCTGGGTCGCTATCTTGTGTTTCTGCCCATCCATGGTGGGGCAATGGATTAAGCTTGGCCTCTTGTATGACATGGCGCTTGTCCCTCACACAATGGGAATGTTGGGCTGGAACTGGGCGGTGGAAGGCTGGTAACTTGATTTCTTTGAGTGCTTCTGGATCTCCTCCCTCTTCTGGTGAATTGGGCATCCGGGAAGTGCTTTTGTGTCCCGCTCAGTATTTGATGGTAAACCTGTAATTGGACAACCGGGCCATCCATCGTTGTTCCAATGCACCTAACTTTGCTGTCTCCAGGTGAGTCAGCGAATTATTGTCTGTGAAGACAGTGAACTTTGCTGAAGCCAGGTAGTACTTAAATCGCTCTGTTACTGCCCAGACTATGGCGAGGAAATCCAGCTTGAAGGAACTGTAGTTTTTGGGGTTCCTTTCAGTGGGACGAAGCTTCCGGCTGGTGTAGGCAATTACTCTTTCTTTGCCTTTCTGCACCTGGGACAGCACTGCTCCCAATCCCAAGTTGCTGGCTTCTGTGTAGAGTACAAACGGTTGGTCATAGTCAGAGTAGGCCACTACCTCATCTCCCGTGAGAGCCAACTTCAACCGAGTAAAGGATCCTTCCAGCCTGTCGTTCCACTCGAATGGAGTATTTTTACTCTTGGCCATCTTAGATTGACCCACTAACAGGTCTTGCAGGGGTGCGGCTATCTTAGTGAGGTCCTTGGTAAATCTTTGGTAGTAATCTACCAACCCGAGGAACTGCCAGACTTCGTGGATGTTGCTGGGTTTTGGCCAGTCCCTGTTCATGGTGACTTTGTCAAGGTCTGGTGCCACACCTTTGGCGCTTACCACATGGCCCAGGTACTGCACTTTGGGCTTTAACAAGTGGCACTTGGACGGCTTTACTTTCTGGCCAAAGTTAGAGCTTCAAACACCTCGGCCAGGTGCTTCAAGTGGTCTTCATAGGTCTTGGAGAAGACAATGACATCATCCAGGTACAACAGAATGGTTTCAAAGTTCTTGTGCCCAAGACAGCACTCCATCATGCACTGGAACGTCCCTGGTGGGTTACGCAGTCCGAACGGCGTGTACAGCAGTTGAATTCTGAGATGTCCTTTGGTGTCGTAAATGTGGTCTTCTCTTTATCTGCCTCTGCCACGAGAACCTGCCAATACCCACTAGTGAGATCCAAGGTGGAGAAATAGTTAGATTTCAAAGCAGCTAATGACTTTTCAATTCTGGGTAATGGGTAAGCATCCTTATGTGTAAGGTGGTTAATTTGCCTGTAGTCCACACACATCGTCTTTGTACCATCCTTCTTTCTAACGAGGACTAATGGAGCTGCCCAGGGGTACAACTGTCTCTGATTACCCCAGCCTCCTTCAACTCTCGCAACATACTCTTGGCACATTAGTAGTGAGCTGGAGGTACAGGCCGGTACCTCTCTTTAATGGGCGTACGACCTCCAGTGGGGATATGATGTTGAACCCCTTTTACCTGCCCGAAATCTAGTTTGCTGAATACCCGCTCATACTCTTGGACCACCCCATAGGCCCCATGCTTTTGGTGTAAAGGAGTGGAATCAATGCCTATGTGTAACTTTTGACACCAATCCTCCAACTGTCCTACAGAGCCATTGTCTTTCGCCTGGTTGAATGGGACCAAGGGTTCTGTTGCCTGTATTACATTGTTACTAACAGTGAATAGTTTAGCAAGTGTGGAATATCTGGGTAAATGGACTTCTTTCTCCCCACAATTAAGGACACGTACAGGTAACCTCCCCTTTTGGACATCAACCACCACTCTGGCTGTCAGGATGGTGAGCCTACTCTTGGAATACACAGGTTCTACCAGCCCCTGGTAGTCTTTACCTCTGAGGCCTACTGCTGCCTGACACCAGATTAGCATTTAACTCCTGGGGGATATTGCAATGGGGATTGGATCACTCACTGTGATGCTGCCAACTTCTCCACCAGACAGTTCTATCTGTTGTCTGTGCATCAGGGCTCTAATTTCGTTCTGTAGGACACGCTGCTCACTGGAACCAGCAGTTTCGGCCATCTGTTGTAACAAGACAATAACCTCGCCAAGACAGTTTCTATGAAATTAGTACCTAAGGTCATAATTGGGTTACATTCCCGCCGGTCAATATTTGCAATCATCAGTCCTTGGGTTTTCAATTCTACCCGTCCCACCTTAATGGTCACCTCCATGTACCGCACTTGTGGCAAAGGCTGACCATTGCTGGCTACTATTGTCAGGTTATTATCTGGGCCACAAGTAATATCAGAGTCAGCCCAGTATTGTTTTAACAGAATGTAAGGCATAGTCATCACCTGAGAGCTGGTGTCCAGTAAAGCGTTCATTGGGATGCCATTGCTCAGAATGGGGAGTGTTATGATAGGCAATTCAGTAACACAATGTACATAGCGATCAGAGCACATACAGTGATCTGACAATAACCCAAAATAATAGAACGAGCTCTGAGACGTGGAAACTCTGTAGACCGCAATTCCTGATCCTCTCCAAACACAACTAGAGGCAGCTGTGGATTGCGCCTAACGCTCCCTATGCAACTCGGCACAGCCTGAGAAACTAACTAGCCTGAAGATAGAAAAATAAGCCTACCTTGCCTCAGAGAAATACCCCAAAGGAAAAGGCAGCCCCCCACATATAATGACTGTGAGTAAGATGAAAAGACAAACGTAGGGATGAAATAGATTCAGCAAAGTGAGGCCCGATATTCTAGACAGAACGAGGATAGGAAAGATAACTTTGCGGTCTACACAAAACCCTAAAGAAAACCACGCAAAGGGGGCAATAAGACCCTCCGTACCGAACTAACGGCACGTTGGTACACCCTTTGCGTCCCAGAGCTTCCAGCAAAACAAATAGACAAGCTGGACAGAAAAAATAGCAACAAATAGCAAAGAAGCACTTAGCTATGCAGAGCAGCAGGCCACAGGAATGATCCAGAGAAACACAAGTCCAACACTGGAACATTGACAGGAAGCATGGATCAAAGCATCAGGTGGAGTTAAGTAGAGAAGCAGCTAAAGACCTCACCAGATCACCTGAGGGAGGAAACTCAGAAGCTGCAGTACCACTTTCCTCCACAAACGGAAGCTCCCAGAGAGAATCAGCCGAAGTACCACTTGTGACCACAGGAGTAAACTCTGCCACAGAATTCACAACAGTACACCCCCCCCTTGAGGAGGGGTCACTGAACCCTCACCAGAGCCCCCAGGCCGACCAGGATGAGCCACATGAAAGGCACGAACAAGATCGGGAGCATGGACATCAGAGGCAAAAACCCAGGAATTATCTTCCTGAGCATAACCCTTCCATTTAACCAGATACTGGAGTTTCCGTCTTGAAACACGAGAATCCAAAATCTTCTCCACAATATACTCCAATTCCCCCTCCACCAAAACCGGGGCAGGAGGCTCAACAGATGGGACCATAGGTGCCACGTATCTTCGCAACAATGACCTATGGAATACGTTATGTATGGAAAAAGAATCTGGAAGGGTCAGACGAAAAGACACAGGATTAAGAACCCCAGAAATCCTATACGGACCAATAAAACGAGGTTTAAACTTAGGAGAGGAAACCTTCATAGGAATATGATGAGAAGATAACCAAACCAGATCCCCAACACGAAGTCGGGGACCCACACGGCGTCTGCGATTAGCGAAAAGTTGAGCCTTCTCCTGGGACAAGGTCAAATTGTCCACTACCTGAGTCCAAATCTGCTGCAACCTGTCCACCACAGTATCCACACCAGGACAGTCTGAAGACTCAACCTGTCCTGAAGAGAAACGAGGATGGAACCCAGAATTGCAGAAAAACGGCGAAACCAAGGTAGCCGAGCTGGCCCGATTATTAAGGGCGAACTCAGCCAAAGGCAAAAAGGACACCCAGTCATCCTGATCAGCAGAAACAAAGCATCTCAGATATGTTTCCAAGGTCTGATTGGTTCGTTCGGTCTGGCCATTAGTCTGAGGATGGAAAGCCGAGGAAAAAGACAAGTCAATGCCCATCCTACCACAAAAGGCTCGCCAAAACCTCGAAACAAACTGGGAACCTCTGTCAGAAACAATATTCTCTGGAATGCCATGCAAACGAACCACATGCTGGAAGATCAAAGGCACCAAATCAGAGGAGGAAGGCAATTTAGACAAGGGTACCAGATGGACCATCTTAGAAAAGCGATCACAGACCACCCAAATGACTGACATCTTTTGAGAAACGGGAAGGTCAGAAATAAAATCCATAGAGATATGTGTCCAAGGCCTCTTCGGGACCGGCAAGGGCAAAAGCAACCCACTGGCACGAGAACAGCAGGGCTTAGCCCGAGCACAAATCCCACAGGACTGCACAAAAGTACGCACATCCCGCGACAGAGAGGGCCACCAAAAGGATCTAGCCACTAACTCTCTGGTACCAAAGATTCCAGGATGACCAGCCAACACCGAACGATGAAGTTCAGAGATAACTCTATTCGTCCACCTATCAGGGACAAACAGTTTCTCCGCTGGGCAACGATCAGGTTTATTAGCCTGAAATTTTTGCAGCACCCACCGCAAATCAGGGGAGATGGCAGACACAATTACTCCTTCCTTGAGGATACCCGCCGGCTCAGATAAACCCGGAGAGTCGGGCACAAAACTCCTAGACAGAGCATCCGCCTTCACATTTTTAGAGCCCGGAAGGTACGAAATCACAAAGTCAAAACGGGCAAAAAACAACGACCAATGAGCTTGTCTAGGATTCAAGCGCTTGGCAGACTCGAGATAAGTCAAGTTCTTATGATCAGTCAATACCACCATGCGATGCTTAGCTCCTTCAAGCCAATGACGCCACTCCTCGAATGCCCACTTCATGGCCAGCAACTCTCGGTTGCCCACATCATAATTTCGCTCAGCAGGCGAAAACTTCCTGGAAAAGAAAGCGCATGGTTTCATCACTGAGCAACCAGAACTTCTCTGTGACAAAACAGCCCCTGCTCCAATCTCAGAAGCATCAACCTCGACCTGGAACGGAAGAGAAAAATCTGGTTGACACAACACAGGGGCAGAAGAAAAACGACGCTTCAACTCTTGAAAAGCTTCCACAGCAGCAGAAGACCAATTGACCAAATCAGCACCCTTCTTGGTCAAATCGGTCAATGGTTTGGCAACACTAGAAAAATTGCAGATGAAGCGACGATAAAAATTAGCAAAGCCCAGGAACTTTTGCAGACTTTTCAGAGATGTCGGCTGAGTCCAATCATGGATGGCTTGGACCTTAACCAGATCCATCTCGATAGTAGAAGGGGAAAAGATGAACCCCAAAAATGAAACCTTCTGCACACCAAAGAGACACTTTGATCCCTTCGCAAACAAAGAATTAGCACGCAGGACCTGAAAAACCGTTCTGACCTGCTTCACATGAGACTCCCAATCATCCGAGAAGATCAAAATGTCATCCAAGTACACAATCAGGAATTTATCCAGGTACTCACGGAAGATGTCATGCATAAAGGATTGAAACACTGATGGAGCATTGGCAAGTCCGAACGGCATCACTAGATACTCAAAATGACCCTCGGGCGTATTAAATGCAGTTTTCCATTCATCACCTTGCCTGATTCTCACCAGATTATACGCACCACGAAGATCTATCTTAGTGAACCAACTAGCCCGCTTAATCCGAGCAAACAAATTAGATAACAATGGCAAGGGGTACTGAAATTTAACAGTGATCTTATTAAGAAGGCGGTAATCTATACACGGTCTCAGCGAACCATCCTTCTTGGCTACGAAAAAGAACCCTGCTCCTAATGGCGACAATGACGGGCGAATATGCCCCTTCTCCAGGGATTCCTTCACATAACTGCGCATAGCGGTGTGCTCATGCATGGATAAATTAAACAGTCGACCTTTTGGGAATTTACTACCAGGAATCAAATTGATAGCACAATCACAATCCCTATGCGGAGGCAGGGCATCGGACTTGGGCTCATCAAATACATCCCGGTAATCAGACAAGAACTCTGGAAACTCAGAAGGGGTGGATGATGAAATTGACAGAAATGGAACATCACCATGTACCCCCTGACAACCCCAGCTGGACACCAACATGGAATTCCAATCCAATACTGGATTATGGGCTTGTAGCCATGGCAACCCCAACACGACCACATCATGCAGATTATGCAACACCAGAAAGCGAATAACCTCCTGATGTGCAGGAGCCATGCACATGGTCAGCTGGGTCCAGTATTGAGGCTTATTCTTGGCCAAAGGTGTAGCATCAATTCCTCTCAATGGAATAGGACACTGCAAGGGCTCCAATAAAAACCCACAACGTTTAGCATAATCCAAGTCCGTCAAATTCAGGGCAGCGCCTGAATCCACAAACGCCATGACAGAATACGACGACAAGGAGCATATCAAGGTAACGGACAGAAGAAATTTTGACTGTACAGTACCAATGGCGGCAGACCTAGCGAACCGCTTAGTGCGCTTAGGACAATCAGAGATAGCATGAGTGGAATCACCACAGTAGAAACACAGCCCATTCAGACGTCTGTGTTCTTGCCATTCAACTCTGGTCATAGTCCTATCGCACTGCATAGGCTCAGGTTTAATCTCAGGTAATACCGCCAAATGGTACACAGATTTACGCTCACGCATGCGTCGACCGATCTGAATGGCCAAAGACATAGACTCATTCAAACCAGCGGGCATAGGAAATCCCACCATGACATCCTTAATGGCTTCAGAGAGACCCTTTCTGAAAATGGCTGCAAGCGCAGATTCATTCCATTGAGTGAGCACGGACCATTTTCTAAATTTCTGGCAATATAGCTCTATCTCATCCTGAGCCTGACAAAGAGCCAGCAAATTTTTTTCTGCCTGATCTACTGAATTAGGCTCATCGTACAGCAATCCAAGCGCCAGGAAAAACGCATCGAAATCACTCAATGCAGGATCTCCTGACGCAAGAGAAAATGCCCAGTCCTGAGGGTCGCCACGCAAAAAAGAAATGACGATCCTAACCTGTTGCGCTGGGTCACCAGAGGAGCGAGGTTTCAAAGCCAGAAACAGTTTACAATTATTCTTGAAACTCAGAAATTTAGTTCTATCTCCAAAAAACAAATCTGGAATAGGAATTCTCGGTTCTAACAAAGAATTCTGAACCACAAAATTTTGAATATCTTGAACTCTTGCCGTGAGCTGATCTACACATGAAGACAGACCTTTAATGTCCATTGTAACACCTGTGTCCTGAACCACCCAAATGTCTAGGGGAAAAAAAAGACAAATCACAGTGCAAAGGAAAAAAAATGGTCTCAGAACTTCTTTTTTCCCTCTATTGAGAATCATTAGTACTTTTGGCTTCCTGTACTGTTATGATAGGCAATTCAGTAACACAATGTACATAGCGATCAGAGCAGATACAGTGATCTGACAATAACCCAAAATAATAGAACGAGCTCTGAGACGTGGAAACTCTGTAGACCGCAATTCCTGATCCTCTCCAAACACAACTAGAGGCAGCTGTGGATTGCGCCTAACGCTCCCTATGCAACTCGGCACAGCCTGAGAAACTAACTAGCCTGAAGATAGAAAAATAAGCCTACCTTGCCTCAGAGAAATACCCCAAAGGAAAAGGCAGCCCCCCACATATAATGACTGTGAGTAAGATGAAAAGACAAACGTAGGGATGAAATAGATTCAGCAAAGTGAGGCCCGATATTCTAGACAGAACGAGGATAGGAAAGATAACTTTGCGGTCTACACAAAACTCTAAAGAAAACCACGCAAAGGGGGCAAAAAGACCCTCCGTACCGAACTAACGGCACGGAGGTACACCCTTTGCGTCCCAGAGCTTCCAGCAAAACAAATAGACAAGCTGGACAGAAAAAATAGCAACAAATAGCAAAGAAGCACTTAGCTATGCAGAGCAGCAGGCCACAGGAATGATCCAGAGAAACACAAGTCCAACACTGGAACATTGACAGGAAGCATGGATCAAAGCATCAGGTGGAGTTAAGTAGAGAAGCAGCTAACGACCTCACCAGATCACCTGAGGGAGGAAACTCAGAAGCTGCAGTACCACTTTCCTCCACAAACGGAAGCTCCCAGAGAGAATCAGCTGAAGTACCACTTGTGACCACAGGAGTAAACTCTGCCACAGAATTCACAACAGGGGAGGACCAGTCCTCCTCCTACGTACTTGGCTCACCAGCTTTGTGAGCATCCTGGTTGTCTTACTCCTGGGGGTTGGCCCTCTGCCCCAGGGGTCGCACGTTTAAATGGCAGAACCTTGCAATGTGCCCGGCCTGGTTGCAGCGGCGACAAATGGGTCGTCCGTCCTGATGATAGCGGTCATTCTCTCTTCCTCTGGTCGGTTGGATCCTCTTCTGCTATCGCCAGGGGATATCATCTGGACTGGAAGCCAGCTGGATCTTTCCTTTTGGGGACTCTTGTAGGGACTGCATGGTTTTGGCTAGTGCAGCTACACTTCTGGTCAGTTCCTGAACTTGGGGGCGCAGTCCTCCGGAGGGGTCATCATGTAAAGTCTGTGCATCAGCTTCAACACGGACCTGATGGAAGGATGCTGCTTTCTGATGGTAGCTGATTGCTGGGCGCCTAGGGGACGCTAAGTGGCTGGGATTAGGCTCATGCAGCACCCGGATGGCCCTGTCCTTGAATTGTGCAAAGTCCAGGTCAGGGCTTTGCGGTTCTAGGATGTTTCGCCCCCAGCAGTTTGCCCCCTGCAGTTTGCCCCCAGCAGTTCGCCCCTAGCAGTTTGCCCTTGGGTACATTTCGCCCCCACACATTTTGTCCCCAGCCTTTGGCCCCCAGGATGTTTCACCCCCGCACATTTTGCCCCCAGCAGTTCGCCCCCAGCAGTTCACCCCCAGCAGTTCGTCCCTGGGTACATTTCGCCCCGCACATTTCGTCCCCAGTATTTGGCCCCCAGGATGTTTTGCTCCTGCACATTTCACCCCCGCACATTTCACCCCCAGCAGTTTGCCCCCAGCAGTTCACCGCTGGGTACATTTTGCCCCCCCCCCACATTTCATCCCCAACATTTGGCCTCTGGATGTTTTGCCCCCGGCAGTTTGCCCCCAGACGTTTGCACCCTTGTGGTTCATGAATTCCTTTCCATCATCAATGTTTCACCCCAAGAAGTTTGCCCCTGGCAGTTTGCCCCCGGATGTTTGCACCCTTGTGGTTCATGAATTCCAGTCCATCATCAATGTTTCGCCCCCAGCAGTTCGCCCCTGGCAGTTCACCCCCGGATGCTTGTACCCTTGTGGTTCATGAATTCCTGTCTGTCATCAGTTTCACCCCCAGCAGTTCACCCCCGGCAGTTCACCCCCAGATGTTTGTACCTTTGTGGTTCATGAATTCCCGTCCATCATCAATGTTTTGCCCCCAGCAGGTTGCCCCCAGCAGTTCGCCCCCGGAAGTTTTACCCCCGAATGTTTCTTCTACAGCATTTTGTCCCTAGATGTGTTGCCATCTTATATTTTGCACCTAACATTTTGACCCCAGATGTTTCACCCTCATCTTTTGGGGTCAACATGAAGGGATCAAAACATCTAGGGCAGAACATACCTGGGGATAAAATATACAGGACCCCAATTGCTGGGATTCCTGTGGCTGCCTTTTCAGCAGCTCACCCAGTGTCTCATCTGGCTGGCCTTAAAGGAGTAGTATCTCCCTAGAACAAAAAAATGGACATACTTATCAGTCGCAGCTGCAGCTCCTTGGGTCACGGAGTGCAGTTTAGCAGTTCCCCGTGATGCCTTCTCCTGCTTCTGGCTGTCTTTTCATCTTTCCTGGATCACTGATCCATGAAGCATGATGAATGCCGCAGCAGTGAGGCCGAATGTCTCCAGTCCGCTCACTGACATGACATCACTGCTGCCCCATTCATCAGTCAATCCAGGGGGCATGATGTCTCTCCTGTCACCATGGAATTGCATATATAGATCAATAGTTGGCGGTTTGTAAGTAGAGCGCACCGTGTGACACAGTTATGGCAATGTTTTAAAAGCTCATTAAAGTCTCTGGCACACAACTTAATAAAGTCTCTCTTTTAAGTACAGTCTCTGAGGTACACAAGACCCAGTTTGCCAAAATGAAATGCCCGCCGGGGCCGTGGGGTACTTGGTACCGGGTCCGTTCCTTAAAGGGATGTGTCATGGCAGCGGTAACCCGATCCGTGGCCCTGGGTGCCCATGTTAAAGGTATGGTCTTTAAAGGGGTTAGTTGAATAATAAACGTTTGTGACACCATCTGTGGTATTCGGTCAGGGGTGACCGACACTGCTTAAAAGGGTCCACTGGGGTGAAGTTATAGTAAATAGGGTACAATGGTGTGCACTCAGTCAATTTAGAACGAGGTGCTGATGCCACGGACTATGAAAGTCCAATCAATCAATTAAATTAGAAGACACCGCACACTCTAATAGTTAAGTATGCAAAAATCAGGGTAAATTTTATTAAACATGGGAGCAAAGAACAAGTATACTAGTGATTAAGTTATACTATGGCTTCTCTTCAGAATACTACCCTGATTGCTTGTATACTTGTTCTTTGCTCCCATGTTTAATAAAATTTACCCTGATTTTTGCATACTTAACTATTAGAATGTGTCTTCGAATTTAATTGGGGTGAAGGTATGGCAGCAGGGATGTTATGGCTTCCCACAGGTGAAGCTGGGTCCCTAGGACTCCAGGTGTCATAGATGAAGATGGTGATAGGTGGTGTAGTAAGAAACAGAGGACACAGGGTTGCAGTCTCTTTACCTCTTTACTTGGTTCAAGGCAGCCACAGTCCAGGGTACCGGATCACGGATGCTGGTGTGGTCTGGCCGGCTTGGAAGCAAATTGGGAATCCCTCTAACCAGGTGGGGTTGGAAGCCTTCCTTCTAGCACTGTGGTGTTGTAGTCCCTTGCTGCCTGAGGCCTCACACAAGGTCCTCATGTTTTCTCTCTGTCCCCTCTTTAGGTAGGACACTACCTGTACGACAGGTAGCTCGAGCCTTTTTATAGGATCTCTGTCACGACCCGGGCTCTATTTGCTACTGTGTCCTCTTGTGTTAATGGTGGACTGGTAACTTGCAATCAGCTGTCCGCTGGTTTCTGCTGTGATACATAAAGTGTTGCACAACCTCGGTCTTCCAGCTACCGGTATCCGCGCTCAACGTGGAGGAAGCCCAGTCACAGCTTCACTCTCCAGCTCTTTACTCTCCTGTGCTCCACTTCCCTCTCAGTCTCCTACAGACTGCTCTGCTTTCTTTTTCCTTCCCAGGAGCCACAGCATCACTCCACAGCCCCAGCTTTCCTTCCTCGCTCTCCTCTAACCAACTGTCTAACTCCAACTGCCTAGCAACTGATTCCTCCTCCCGACCAGAGAGAGCAACTCCCCTAAAGTCAGGTGTAGAGCTCCCCTTTCTGGCCTGGATTCAGAACAGTGTTGTATGTGCTGAATCGCTGTCAAAGGGATCCTTCCTCACTTCCAAGCATGACATCACTCTCCCCGTGAGGAAAGCAATGCCATTGTAATAACTAGTTACCTGGGGTGATATTTAGAGTATCGGAGTTATCAGTGTCCATGTGTCAGTGTGTAATACTTATGGAAACCATGTGACGCCCATGTGCCTCATCAGGACCACACGCACCGGTGCCTGGGAAGCAGCAATACTGTTTGCGCTGGGTGCTGAAGATATCTCACATCACTGTCACCTGCTCGCACTGTGATCAGCGTGAGCTGAGGAGACAATTGAGAGCTGTATTCAACTGATAACAGCGAGAGCAGGTGGCTGCTGATGAGAGTATTCATCAGCTGCCTGCGCTTTAAATAAAGAAATAAAAAAAGAAACGGCATGGGTTCCCCTGTATTTTGGATAATGAGCAATTCAAAACTGACAGCTGCAGGCTGCAACCCTCAGTTATGAGGTTCAGAAAGGCTGGTTATCAGGAATAGAGGGGTCCCCATGCCATTTTTTTAAATTATTTAGATAAATACTAAAAAAAATGGTGTTGGGTCCCCCCCATTTTTGACAACCAGCTTCACTAAAGCAGACAGCTAGGGGCTGGCATTCTCAGGCTGGCTTGGGGCCATTGGTATTGCCCCCCCAGAGAAGGCACATCAAGTAAATACACCAATTCTGGTGCTTTGCCCAGTTCTTCCCACTTGCCCTGTAGTGGTGGCAAGTGGGGTTCATATCTGTGGGATTGATGTCACCTTTGTATTGTCAAGTGACATAGTAACATAGTAGCATTGTTAGTAAGGTCGAAAAAAGACATTTGTCCATCCAGTTCAGCCTATATTCCATCAGAATAAATCCCCAGATCTACGTCCTTCTAAAGAACCTAATAACTGTAAGATACAATATTGCTACACTCCAGGAAGACATCCAGGCCACTTTTGAACCCCTCAATGGAGTTCGCCATCACCACCTCCTCAGGCAAGGAATTCCAGATTCTCATTGCCCTAACAGTAAAGAATCCTCTTCTATGTTGGTGGAAAAACCATCTCTCCTCCAGACACAGAGAATACCCCCTTGTGACCGTCACATTCCTTGGCATAAACAGATCCTCGGAGGGATATTTGTATTGTCCCCTTATATACTTATACATAGCTATTAGTCGTCTTTTTTTCTAGAAGAAATAACCCTAATTTTGCTAATCTCTCTGGGTATTGTAGTTCACCTATCCCATTTATTAATTTTGTTGCCCTCCTTTGTACTCGCTCTAGTTCCATTATATCCTTCCTGAGCGCCGGTGACCAAAACTGTACACAGTACTCCATGTGTGGTCTAACCAGAGATTTGTACAGAGGCAGTATAATGCTCTCATCATGTGTATCCAGACCTCTTTTAATGCACCCCATGATCCTGTTTGCCTTGGCAGCCGCTGCCTGGCACTGGCTGCTCCAGGAAAGTTTATCATTAACTAGGATCCCCTAGTCATTCTCCATGTCAGATTTACCAAGTGGTTTCCCATTCAGTGTGTAATGGTGATATTGATTCCTTCTTCCCATGTGTATAACCTTACATTTATCATTGTTAATCCTCATCTGCCACCTTTCGGCCAAGTTTCCAACTTATCCAGATCCATCTGTAGCAGAATACTATCTTCTCTTGTATTGACTGGTTTACATAGTTTTGTATCATCTGCAAATATCGATATTTTACAGTGTAAATCTTCTACCAGATCAGTAATAAATATGTTGAAGAGAAAAGGTCTCAACGCCGAACCCTGTGGTATCCCATTGGTCACAGCGACCAAGTTAGAGAATATACCATTTATAACCACCCTCTGCTTTCTTTCACTAAGCCAGTTACCGATTTACAGACATTTTCCCCCAGACCCAGCATTCTTATTTTGTGTACCAACCTCTTGTATGGCACGGTATCAAACGCTTTGGAAAAATCAAGATATACCACGTCCAATGACTCACCTTAGTCCAGTCTATAGCTTACCTCTTCATAAAAACTGATTAAATTGGTTTGACAGGAGCGATTCAACATAAACCCATGCTGATATGGAGTTAAACGTTATTTTCATTTAAATAATCCAGAATAACATTCCTCAGAAACCCTTCAAATATTTTACAACAATAGAGGTTAGACATACTGGCCTATAATTTCCAGGTTCACTTTTAGAGCCCTTTTTTAATATTGGTACCACATTTGCTATGCACCAGTCCTGTGGAACAGACCCTGTCGCACAGACCCTGTCGCTATAGAGTCCCTAAGTATAAGAAATAATGACTTGTCTATTACATTACTTAGTTCTCTTAGTACTCGTGGGTGTATGCCATGCGGACCCGGAGATATATCTATTTTAATCTTATTTAGCCTTTTTTGCACTTCTACTTAGGTTAGATTAGTGACCCTTATTATAGAGTTTTTCTTTGTCTCCTGGCATTTAACCTAGCATTTCATTTTCCACAGAGAAGGTGTTTAATATATTAGCTTTTTCCTTGTCATCTACAACCATCCTTTCCTCACAATTTTTTTAAGGGGCCTACACTTTTACTTATGATTCTTTTACTGTTGATATAGTTGAAGAACGGTTTGGGAATCGTTTGACTTTCCTTAGCAATATGCTTCTCTGTTTCCTGTTTGTCAGCTTTAATTAGTTTTTTAGATAAAGTATTTTTCTCCCTATAGTGTTTTAGAGCTTCAACGGTGCTATCCTGCTGTCGGGGTCGTCACAACAATACCCTTCCTTCACCAGTCATTCCAAATCAAATTATGTGAGCATTGGTACCGGAGTGAAGAATGAGTCAGACAAAGGCTGGTTCAATCTCATTGCATGATCGTACTTCCACACGTAGTGGCAACGTCACAGCAACTGACTTTATTTCCTGATACACAACATTATATGATCTATTGGGGGAAGGTGTGCAGAGGGCGGGTTTAGGCGGGGTTTAAGCAATATATCTAGTATTCAGTCTTTCTGGTTGGTCTGACGTCATCTGATGGATCCTCCTGTCTCCACCTCACTTTAAGTTTCGACTTCAACAAAAATGATACTTAGCTTCTGGAATGTGAAACTTGCTTCTTTAGCAGAAGCAGAATTAGGGCAAAGGTGAATACTGGCAGCCATGTTAAATACAGTTACATTTGCATTAGCAAGCAAAGGGAAAAGCTTATTGTTTCACAGCATAAGAAAATATAAAAGTACAAAAGTGTATAAAGATATATCTTTTCACCTTGACACTGCTTTAAAAGTTTAAATGCTTTCTTTTTACTGTTAATTGGCCCCTCTTACTTCTTTGTTTAGCCACATTGGGTTTTTCCTATTTCCTGTCCTTTTTTCCCACAAGGTATAAACCGCTTACAGTGCCTATTTAGGATGTTCTTAAACATTTCCCATTTATTATCTGTATTCTTATTTCTGAGGACATTGTCCCGGTCAATCAGATTAAGGGCATCTCTGAGCTGGTCAAACTTTGCCTTTCAAAGTTCAGTGTTTTTGTGACTCCCTGACAAGTCCCCCTAGTGAAAGACAAGTGAAACTGTACAATATTATGGTTGTTATTTCCTAGATGCCCGAAGACCTGCAGATTAGTTATTCTGTCAGGTCTATTAGGTATCATTAGGTGTATATTAGACATCAGGTATATTAGACATTAAGAGCACGGCTTAGTAATGGAGAAGCGTGTATAGGAGGCCTATCCATGATTAATCCTATAGTTGTATTGTAAATAAAATCACAGCAAGTATAAATATTTTATTTGAAATAAGAACAAAACACACTTTTCCATTTTTATTAAAAAATAACAAACAGTTATACTCACCTATCACGAATTCCATTGAATCCCTAGTCTCTTGTAATAAAACAAAAATAAAAACCAACCATATCTCTTACCTGTCCATCATTCTATCTTGCACTATAATCCATGGAAACACACTGACATGTGCACCGAGTCATTCACACAGAGGCGTATCTAGGGTTTCTGGCACCCGGGGCAAGAATTCATTTTGGCGCCCCCCCCCCCCCCTCCCCTTCCCCCCCCAGCACATATGCGATTTGCGCACTTAGTCATGTACCCACAAGCTCCTCTCCCTAATGCTCTCAATGTTCAGTGAAAAACTGAGAAGCAGAAGAAAAGCTCGTTGTCACCAGACCATAAGTGTGAAAGTCACATATGAGTGACGTGTCCATGTGACGACTACTGGAACCTGCTGACCTGAATCCTGACATCGCAGACTTCTGAATTCTCACAACGAATGCACTGGACACTTTTAGGATTCTCCCTTGCCGGTGGACGGTCATGTCAGTACAAGCATGTGATTTGTATAATTCTGAACACATTCCGACTAGACGTGCCCGGCCTCGCTCAGTTCATTTTCATTGACGGAGGCCACACATGTCTAGTCAGCACGTGACCACATGTATGTAAATTGCCAGCACGAGAGAATCCTGACAGCGTGCAATGAGCACTGTGAGAACTCAGAAGTTTGCAGTCACGAAGAATGACTGCAGACACATTACAAACCTGGACATCCCCTTTAATGCTCCTAACATAAATAAAAACATGAGAGTTAGTCAGTATCACAATTAACATTTACATCCAGGTACCTTATAGATGATGTCGTCTCTGGAGTCGTTCTTCTTTTCTTCATCTTCACGATGCCCTTAAAGATACAAGTGTCATTATAATGCTCCTGAATGAAAAATTGCCCCTCACTATATTGTCTTCACAAAATATGACCCCCACACTGTCCCTCTTATGGTACATGCTCTTCACACTGACCTCTCCTTTCCATACCGGTCCCCTCTTCACACTGTCCTCTCACACTGTGTCCCCCATATAGGGCCCAGTATTTATACTGTACTCTCTCATCACACTCCCCCTCCTTGGTATACTGTCCCCTCCTGGCTGTGCCCTTACACTGCCCCCATGCTACGAACCCACTACTCAGTTTCTATTCTGTGCCCCATCACCCCCTTTGCTGTTCATTTTGTGTCCTCAAATCTCCCATCTCCACTCCAATTCAACCCCACACAATAAATCCCCCCATTACCCACACAGCCCCTCATCACCCCCATCTCCTGATCCCCCACACAGCCCCTCATCAACCCCATCTCCCCCTCATCACCCCTACACAGTCCCTCATCATCCTCCCATTCCCCACAGGCCCTCATCATTCCCCAAAAAGGCCCTCATCACCCCGCTTCTCCACAGAGCCCCTCATCATCCCCCCATTCCCCACAGGCCCTCATTATCACCCACACAGCCTCTCATCCCCCATTCCCCACACAGCCCATCACCCCCATACAGCCCCTCATCACCCCCCTTCTCCCCCAAAGCCCCTCATCACCCCCCTTCTCCCACACAGCCCCTCATCATTCCTTCTTTTTCCACACTGCCCCTCATCATGCTCCATTCCCCACACAGCCCCTCATCATCCACTACACAGCCCATCATCATTCCCCACACAGCTTCTCATCATCCACTACACAGCCCCTCATCATTATCCCTCCATTCCCCACAGCCTCTCATCATCCACTACACAGCCCCTCATCATTATCCCTCCATTCCCCACAGCGTCTCATCATCCACTACACAGCCCCTCATCATTATCCCTCCATTCCCCACAGCGTCTCATCATCCACTACACAGCCCCTCATCATTATCCCTCCATTCCCCAGACAGCTTCTCATCATCCACTACACAGCCCCTCATCATTATCCCTCCATTCCCCACAGCCTCTCATCATCCACTACACAGCCCCTCATCATTATCCCTCCATTCCCCACAGCGTCTCATCATCCACTACACAGCCCCTCATCATTATCCCTCCATTCCCCAGACAGCTTCTCATCATCCACTACACAGCCCCTCATCATTATCCCTCCATTCCCCACAGCGTCTCATCATCCACTACACAGCCCCTCATCATTATCCCTCCAATCCCCACAGCTTCTCATCATCCACTACACAGCCCCTCATCATTATCCCTCCATTCCCCACAGCCTCTCATCATCCACTACACAGCCCCTCATCATTATCCCTCCATTCCCCACAGCGTCTCATCATCCACTACACAGCCCCTCATCATTATCCCTCCAATCCCCACACACCTCGGTAATCTCCTCACATGGCTGCATGCTGCAGACCCTCAGTCCTCCTCACACGACTCCAGCAGCTTCCTGGTTCCTGCTATCTGTCTTCACTGGACTGAAGGAGGCCCCGCCCCTTCCGGTGACATCTTACCTCCCAAAATCAGCTCCATTCTAGACAGGCACTGCAGTCAGATGTTCAATTGTACTCATGTCCGTAAGATACGAGTACAATTGAACACTGGGAGCCGCGCGCTGCAGCGTCTCTGTGCCGGATGTCAGCTTGACAGTCCGACACAGAGAACAGCTGACTCCGAGTGCAGGGGCGGCAGAATGCAGCTGCCAGGGGAGACATTTGGCGGCCCAACTGCGCCCCCCTGCCAGCTGCGCCCGGGGCACATTCCCCGGCTGCCCCCCCCTAGATACGCCACTGCATTCACATCAATTGGTCTACATGTGTAAGTGTCTCCGGGTAGAGTGAAAACTGTCACCACACATACTGGACACACTGACCTGTGAAAGAGCCCTTAGGAAGAGCAACTATCAAAGTCTCAGTCATCATTTTTGGAAATGATCACAAGCTAACAATGAAGTTGAAAACAATTAACAAGTATGGGGCAAATACATTTACATAATTGTTTTTTAAATAATCATCTGAATACCTTGAACCAAAGTATTTAATGTAGTTCCTTTGCTGCTTAGAAATAAACTTAGATATTTACTATACATGAGACTTGGAGAGAAGAGGAACTGGTATTTTTCCCAGAAAATGTTTCTTTGGTTAATTGTAGATTGAAAGATATTGAACTCATTGCTCAAATTGTTCACTCATAGAAAATAAAAAAGAGTACAAACTTTTGGTTAAATAAAATGTAATGGAGAAACATTAAAGGGGGTAATTGAAGTAAATGTAATATATAACTTTAAATAATAGAATAGAAAAACAGAAGATATCTAAGAACAAACCATTATGTAAATAAAAAGAACTATCGCAGAGTGTTGGGTGCACAGTAGGAGAAATTAGGGGGGAATAATTGATTCTAAGTACATATTGTTGGTTCAATATCACTCAAGTGGATGACTGTTGAAATGCTTATGGTAGTCCTATCTCAGATTAGATAGCTAATTAGATATTTGTTTCCCTTAGTGACAAAGTCAAAGTAATCAGTATACATTTTCTTTTGGTTTGCAGCATAATTTGAGATAATGAGATAATTTTAGGGAATATTAATATCTTAGTCTTAGGGTGCACAACGATTGCTTTTTTAAACTTTTCCACTAGCAATCTTCCTTTAGTTTGATAAAAATGAATAGTTGGCAAGACATCTCTTGGGACATTCACAGAAGCTGTTCTGGCTTTTGATATATGATGTGCTCTATAAATCATGTAATCCAAAGTTGTGTATGAGATAATAAGTGTTTTGAACAGTTGAGGTAAACATTGTTGTCGATCTTGAGATGATATATCTGAAAGAATTTCAGTTTTGTTTAATTATTACATTTGGATCTTCAAGCTCAGCAATTTGCTATTGTAACCATTGCACTTCTTTTTTTGATGAAGACAAGAATATCCACTAATTTATTGTGTATCGAGTATTCCTCCATTTTTCTTCTCCATTCCAGGACTGATTCTAGCTTTACTGTTGCCTGGGACAAAAATTTAAATTGGACCCCCATACAAATGTATATACTTGTCGGAAATCCACACAAAACATCTAAAATTGTCCATCCCCAGCTTGAAGAAAGTCTGTAACCTTAAAAATCCATTTCAAAATAAGTATTTTTCCAGAACTGTCCGAGGAAGAATGCCCCAAACCACGTCACCCTCCTATGACACTCTAAGATTCTGATATACCTGTGAACTAAAAAAATTACATATTTCTCAGAAACTACCCAGCTAGTGTTTAATCTAAATGTATGGCTTCTTTTAATGTATATGCTATCTACACTATATATACAGTGGGTAAGGAAAGTATTCAGACCCCTTTAAATTTTTCACTCTATGTTTCATTGCAGCCATTTGGTAAATTCAAAAAAGTTCATTTTTTGTCTCATTAAATGTCCTGACAGTACAACATTACAGTAGCGTAACATTGAAAAGAATAGAGAGCCTTGATGATATGGAAGGATGGTGGAAGTGATCACTGCCGAATCCAGGAAAGATGAGTAAGTAGACGGTCAGTGACTTATTAGAAAGGTTTTGTGAAGGGCCTGGACATTTCGTGCTGCATTACCTTTAGGGTAAGGCGTCATGTGGGGGCCAAGTTGTGGCCTTCATGTGCATCAACTAGTTGCTTGTCAAATAATCAAGATGTCTGTTTTTTTTTACATAATCATTATTTGTGCTCTATATATGAACACACGTAATAACAACTTGACCTCTTCGCCAACAAGCCCCCCATCCCCCACAGGCCCACACACTTATTTAGCAATGTATTCCACTTTAGTGTCCACAGTGTGGGAGACAGATAGTTAGTGCTTCTAGAAACTGTCATTTGTGATTAGAAATGTTGTTGTTGAAGGGCTCATTATGCTGTTTATGCTTCTGATAAATTGTATATCTAATTAATTCTCTACGGAATACCATATGTTGAAAATGGTAAAGTTAATGACTTTTAACCAAATTATGCTTAGAAGACTAATATGTATTTTTTTTATTTCACACATAAATGGTTTAATGGAGGTGCTTTAAATGAAGGAACAGATGAAAAGTCTCAAGGATCATTTCAGATTAACCTCCGAGCTGCCTGCCTAATGTCAGTGAATGGCAAAACTTCTGTTCAGTTTTCCTTAGACATAAAACATGAATAAAAAAATGAATACATTCATCTATTGATGAATGTAGCTTATAATGTAAAATATTTAACAATAATAATAACAAGCAGTGGGGGCGTGGCTATATAGCTGAAGAGAGAGGACATACCCTGGGCGAGCTCCTAGTATCCTGACTATATCCTGCCATTAAGACCCCTTTTAAGTGTAAGTTACCTGTCAGGTCTGAAGCCCTTTGAACCCTGGAAGGTGTGCGGCCACTATATAGGACCGCTGTGAGGACCTGAGAGACGCTGGGAGCCGAGGAAGCCAAAACGGTCGACAGGATCCATGTGAGGCGGCGACCATTTTACAAGCGCGCGCTCTAACAAGATACAGAGCGGTGCCAACTTCTGCTGGCGCCGGGACTCCCCTCTGAGCTTTGAGAAACCCCCAGTACCTGCGGGTGAGTGCCTGTGTGGGGTCGATGCCACTACATAAGCGCATGCTCTGACAGTAGGAGACGCGATGCTGTTCTCCATAAATGCAGAGCTGTTCAGGAGGTGAGCACACATTCTGAACTTTATTAAGGGGACGGGCGGTGAGTGCTCTGGAAAATTGGACCCCGCGCTCCCCTATCAGGAAGACACTTACCCTGCCGGTGCTATTACTTTGGAGGGCTTGGCCCCCCTCCTTGCTGCTGCCTCTGTGGGTGCTGTGGGTCCCCCCTGGTGCACGGAGCTCTAGTGAAGACTAGGAACTGCTACATTTATTACTCTGAGCACTTCACCCATTTAGTGCTGCCTCATAATATAATATAAATACTTTATATCAGCCCTGCCATCTCTGTGACTGGCACTATTCCATAATATAATTTCAATTATTTTGCTGCCTCTCACTTCTGTTAGCTATGCAGAACTCTAAGGTATCAGGAGCTGCTGACAAATTGAAAAGATATGCCAGGGATGACCCCTCGGATGGTGTGCGAACCCTTAGAAACAGCCCCTCACAGGCTCAGCGCAAAAGCTGCCCTTCTGATAGTAATGAGGGTGAACAAGAATAACTGACCCTCAAACAGGCATCTGAACAATTAATGCAAGCTATCTCCTTAACCAGATCATCTCTTACTGAAAAAATAGAGGATGTGCACACTGAGGTGGACCGTCTAAGGCAGGATATGCAAGCCATGAGAGGACGCATCACAGAGGTGGAAACAAGAGTGTCACAAATAGAAGGCATCACGACCATGGAGGCTAAGTTGACAAAGGTGGCTGGCTCTATAAATGCCTGGAAACAAAAAGCAGATGATTTGGAGAACAGACTACGTCAGAATGATATCTGAATTGTTGGTCTGCCGGAACGTTCAGAGGGCCAGCAACATGAGCATTTTTTAGAGGGCTGGCATAAGGCCTCTCTGGGATATGAATTCTCCTCAACATTCTCTGTGGAAAGGGCCCACAGGGTTCCCACAAGACCTATACCTCCTGGAGCCCCACCAAGACCTTTTTTGGCACGTCTTCTCAACTGCAAGGATAGAGACGCTATTCTACAACTGGCACGGCAGAAAAGCCCTATCAAATTTCATAACGCCACAATCTCGATCTTTCCGGATTTTTGTATGGAGCTTCAGAAATAGCAGGCGCTGTTCATGGAAATAATGAAACAACTCAGAGACCAAAACGTCATGTACTCCATGATTTATCCAGCTTGAGGGTTCTTCTATATTTTTCACTGATCCGGAGGAAGCGGCTGAATGGCTTCGGACCCACAGATCGTCTAATGTAAAGAAATTCTGACGTATTCATGATACTACCTTCTTTTTTCCTTTTTCTGATAACTGTATAATGGAGCTCTCTGTATGGGCGTCCAACCCAACAACAATACCAAATGCTGAACCTAGCGAGGGTATCCCCATTTTCACTTAGCAATAGGAGCACAGGACTTCACTCCTATATTGTTTGGTTTTTGCTCTGTTTTTTCTTTTATGTTTGTTTTATCTGTTCTTTAGGTAGAAATCGCTGCCAAAAGCTCTCTTATCCTTTGTGTTATGTCCCTAGACTCTGCCCGGACACTAATGCATATCATATTTTGACGTGT